>NW_024962256.1:9904775-10099799 GCF_019238085.1 Lagopus leucura
AAGGAGGGCAACAAAGCTGGTGAGGGGTCTGGAACACAGGCCATATGAGGAGAGGCTGAAGGAGCTGGGAATGTTCAGCCTGGAGAAGAGGAGCTCAGGGGAGACCTCATTGCTCTCTATAACTTCCTGAAGGGAGGTTGTAGTGAGCTGGGGGTCGGCCTCTTCTCTCGTGTCATTAGTGATAGGACCAGGGGGAATGGTTTCAAGCTACGACAGGGGAGATTCAGGCTGGACATGAGGAAGTATTACTTTTCAGAAAGGGTGGTCAGGCACTGGAATGGATGCCCAGGGAGGTGGTGGAGTCACTGAGCCTGGGGGTGTTCAAGGAAAGGCTGGATGTTGTGTTGAGGGACGTGGTTTAGTGGGAGCTATTGGTAATAGGCAAACGGTTGGACTGGATGAGCTTTTAGGTCTTTTCCAACCTTGGTGATTCTATGATTCTATGACTTCTTAAAAGAGACCCAACACAGCAGCATTCCCTGTCCCTATCCACTTCCAGTGTGAGATGTGGTCATTCTAGATATGAGCTTAATGACAGCAACAAGTACATGAAGGAAACATTTTCAGTTTATAATTCAGAGCAACGTAAAAAGAAGAAATAAAAAGGAAAAATAATCAAACATTTCCTCCCTAGGAGAGTGCTGGTCAGTTAGTACAATTAATAGATATGGGTATAAATTGTAACGTGTTGGCTGAGAAACCCATCTGAGAAGCTTGGTAAATAAACAGCTTCTAAAATTGCTGCCTCCTTCCTGACAGGTTTCACAGCATAATGAGTGCTATAAAATTTATGGTGCCTTCTGCAGTAATGTAGAGGTTTTCCAAAGTCTGCCTTAGAAAAGGATACTAAATCATGGCAAGTGCCAGCAAGCCGTAGAACTTTTTATTGTTCATTTTGTGTTTTTCAGATTGTTGTCTTTTTTTCTGTGCCAGAATGTGTCGTTTAGAGCTTTGGGGCAGCAAGAGATTAAAAGTGAGATTTAGGACGGCTTATTGTTCTGTAGCCTTGACCCTGTCAGCTTGCTGTGGTTAAGGCCTGTCCTGACCTGGGACATTTCTCACTGCCCACCTGCTGGTGACAGGCAGCAGCCTTGTTTGCCTGGTGGTGGGGACACAGCTAAATTAGAACTGATGGTGCATTGTCAAAACGTGAGAGCTTGGCTGAAGTCTACAACACATGAAGGCAAATACACATATAGTCACATCTCGGAGAGTATTCATGGTCTTGGACCACATGAAAAATTGTGCTTTGTCCAGGATAGATGTGCTGAAAACTGCACTCCCCAATCAACATGGATTTGTAAAACTGAAGATCGCTGCATACATAAGGCTTGCTTGCTTTTTCTTTTTTCCCCCCTCGTTATTTAAAGACGATAAACCAAACCCCCAAAAGGCTTTAACACAAGAGTGATATTTAGCTGTGTACAGGATGACCGCCTACGACTTAACAGGTCAGAATGCGATGCTCTCAGATCTAAGGGAGGGGGAGGGAATAAGTTTTCCTTTCCATCTTTGTATAAATTCCAATTCAGGTTTTACATCCCACATTGGTGAACCGCAAATAAAAGCTGACGAGGTGTCACATCACCCCTTGCTTCTGAACACGAGTTTGTAGGTACAAAGGCCTTTTTGGTACATATGGTGAGAACTGAACGCTGCCAGTAGTCAGAGCAGCACGGGCCGGTGGCACGGAGCAACGCACCGAGATCCCGTGGAGATGATTGACAGAACTCCAAATATACTTCAGAGAAGGCCTTGAACTCCACAGCTAATGGACTTGGTTAAAGGAACCAGAGTTTCCATCTTCCATGCTTTTTTGATTCAGTTTTGGATTTTTGCTTGGGAGTTGAGGAGTAGCTCTCCTGAGAATAAGGCAAAGGTGCAACCTGAGTTTCCTCAATAGGATGAAGTTTTCTCAAAACTGGCTGTAGTTTATCTTCTTGCTGCTTGAAATCCAGTTCCACACTAAAAATGAGAAGAAAAGGCAATCAGCTACTGCGTTATGATGGCAGTGCTATTTCAATTAAAGCAACATCTGACAA
Organism: Lagopus leucura; assembly: GCF_019238085.1. Lineage (NCBI taxonomy): Eukaryota > Metazoa > Chordata > Aves > Galliformes > Phasianidae > Lagopus > Lagopus leucura. The sequence goes on from NW_024962256.1 coordinate 9,906,818, forward strand.
CGCTATGGAAAGGCTTAATTTATTAAAATCAAATACAAAATAAACACTTCAACTGCTGCAGCAATTCTTAAACGTGAGACTGGAGGGAGAAAGACGAGGCGTGGGGAGATGCTGGTAAATAGGATCCTGATGCCTTCTTCCTGTGGAGGAGGGCAGTGAGGATGCTGGCTGTGTGGTGAGGGAAGGTGGTGCTCCTTGTTCTCATCCTCCCTGTGCAGGAGGGCTCTGTTGCTGCTCCTGGGCTCTGCTCTCCTGGCTGTGTGCCTCCTGCTCGTGCTGCTCCTCCTCCATAGGTGAGGAGAACTTTCTTTTGATAAAACCCATAGACAAAGAGGCTGTCCTGGCATTTTGTTGACTGTGGCTTGTTTGTTTCAAGCTTTACCATGAGTTAATTTCACCAAATTGACTCCTAACTATGAGTCTATCATAGTTATGTACTTCTCTATGATAAATTGGGACATTAAGAACTTAGTTCTCCCATACACTGCAAGCCTTCTCCTTATGCTGATAGCCCTGTAGGAAGGATGGTGACAAAAAACCTACTGAGCCCCTGCTGTGAGTGAGTGCTGGGGCAGAAACATCTATGGATGGCTATCTTTATTTAGCTGATAGGATGAACCCATTTCAGTAATAGCTAGTGTGTACTCATTTTTTTGATTTGCTATTAAACATAGAAATAAGGGAAACACTCCTTTCATCCTAAGCTTGGATTCAAAATGTACTTAAGATCCAGGCTACTCCTTCTGAATTCTAAGCGCTCTCGACTACAAAATCCTACTAGCAATTAAGAAATGTCATAAAGATGAAATTATAACTCTTATTTCAATAGAGAGAGCTAGAGATTCAAGTTCAGCTAATTAAACGAGGCACAATATGAACTTCAGTAAAACTTTACTTCTGTCTGATGGCCAAATCTAGGCTACTTTCTTTCCTATACCGTGAAATGCCACAGTTTCAGTTGCATTTGTATGTCAGTCTCTGGCTGAGCCCTACGGTGACTCTTTTCATCCTGCCTTGGACATTACACTGCAGCTGGGTGTTGAAGGGTAAATTTAGGAAACAGTGACATTGATGGCATGTTAGGAACAGAGACTTTAATTTCTTTCTTCCCTGCATGTTGCTTGTTATTTTAAAATGAACATTTGTTTTGAGCATACGCACATTAGAGCAGCATCTGCACGTACTGAATTTGCAGTAAGTCACAGTGTTGGATATCCTGCTACTACAAGGGCAGTTCTAAGACCACTGAATCTGCTGTTCATCCTTGCTAATGCAGGAACAGTGCAGCCTTCAACTTAAGAACACGTTCGTTTTTCCAGTTTAGCTTGCAAAAAGCTCTTGGTTAGATAACTGGTATGAATTTTGTGGGAAGATTCATCAATCCATTGTAAACAGCCCAGCACATCAATGCTCTCAGTAATGCAGTGAAAGAATCTCGGATGAAATAGATTCTGGCATTGGTAGAGGTCAGTTCAAAATGTTATTCTTGCATTCAGCTGGGAAAGTCTCTGAAGAGCTGCTCAAAATCAGGGTGAGAAATACATCACTCTAAGGAAGCCAACAGCGCAGCAAACAAAAGCCCCACAACTTTTGGAGCAGAGTAACTTTTTCAGAATTGATTTCTATTGGAGGCAGACTTGAGGGGGAGAACTCTTAGTTCTGGTCCAGACAAATTCTCTGCTGCATCGCTCTCTATTTGCAGCTCATTGAAGGCTGTTTTTTTTTTTCTTCATCAATTTACATCAAAATAAAATCTTTTTTTCTGAGAAGCAGAAAGAGAATGAAAGAAAACTGTATTATCCCAGCTTTTGCAGCTGTGTAAGAATTGTTGTCTATCAGGATCAATTTATTTAGCTTTGTAGGTGTTCTAATGCAACCATTCCTTTGAGGCAAACGATTTGTTTGCTTGTGAGCTTGGGATGTGAGCATACTGTTGGTGCTGCAGAAATAAGACCAAAGCCTCCTTACTCTGTGGCTTTTCATCTCTCCCTAACTCAGCTGTTGCTGATTTCACATTTGGTTTTAACATTCTATCAAACATATGGAATGCTATTAAACTCAGCAAGCGTTACGTATTTGTGTGACCTCTGTGTTGTTGTTACATAGGGCTGGATATTCCCTACAGACTGTTCCCCCATCCTTCCAGTTCTTGCTTTCATGAACTAGTTTGTGTCACCTGTCACAGCTCTGACAGCTTCACTCTGCTTAGTGGTATTTTTATATCCCAAGTAACTGTAGGTTTCCTCTCGAAATGACCTTTCCCTGAGATGCTCTCTGTGCCACGTGGCTCTTTCCACTTTCAAATTGTTTTCATCTCTTCAAGTGTCCTCATGGTAACTCCATCAACTGAATTAGTGAGGGCCATATGTATGCTCTTCTGTCTTTATGCACTATGGAGGTTGTTGGCTTTGGAAGTGCTTCTCCATATTGAGATGACAGAGTGTATTTTTCAGTAGTTAGATTGGCGATTATGAATAAACCCTACAACAACAAGAGATGAATCTGAATATGAGAAATGGTTCTGGTGTCACAAATATGCACCTGTGGCATGCTATGCATTCACTTAGCAGCGTTGTCCAGTTCGTCTCCATTCTCAGTGCCTATCTGAGGTTTTCCCTTTGTGCAGCACCTTGCACAGATGGGCTCTTTTGGTTTTTCTGAGCGCCTATAGACAGCATTGTTTTGTCTGTGATAAGAAAAATTCTGTTTTTCTGTGTGTTTTTTTTCTTCTTTTTTTTCCTGAGAGCCACCATATATTCACAGGGTTTGTAACAGAATCGTGGCATTTTCATGTGAATCAGTGTGTGCGTATATGTGTCAATCCCATGGAAATTTGGCCAAAGGAAATCAAACAGCAGACCTCTGAGAATTGTGTCATTAAACACAGGCGAGAACTTTGTAATTAAAATCTCTGAGATTCTGTCACAGTGAGCCAGTTCTGATCCAGCACTGATCAAAAGCATTGCTGCAGTTGCAGCTGAGGATGCTGTCAGCGTGTGCCTGACTGAACCCCTGAGCACAGGACCCCACGTCTGCTTCTCCAGTCCTGTGTTCTGCTCATGACTGATACGTGCAGGCAGAACCCAATGCGTGATCGCATTCTTTTTTATTTCTGTTCTTTCCTGTTTCCTGGGCCCTGATGTTATTTACTGCACAGTGTGTGCGTGCAGCGAAGCCCGGCAGAAACGTGAGTCAGGGTCTGCTCTGTCCATAGGAAGCATCGTTCCCTTGCTGTGCGAGTTTGGTTTGCAGCGAGTGAGGCGGCGTTGCCTTGAAAATTATTTTCATTCCGTGATGTTAATTTCAGAATTGTAGTCAGCAGGAACCTCTGTGGGGTTTCTGTGTTTGTTTTTGCTTTGGGCTCAGTGTCCCCCAGCCTCTGCTTTCGGTTCGTGAAGCGGAAGCTGTGCGTTCTGAAAGCAGTGGGGACTCAATCCTGTAATGCCGAGTTCTCCAGGATAAACTCAGAGAGCTTTTCAGTGCAGGGTTTGAACACCACGTATCCTCAACAGCTGCTCAGCCACGTATGGTGCACGTGGGTTACATGCAGTGCTTTCCAGAGGTGTCAGGGCTGTCTCCCTACCCAGGGCCCACCGCAGGATAAAGGAAGCGATGCAGAGCCCTTCCCAGCTGCGCCCAGGCAGGCAGGTTTGCTCCAGGCATGCCCACAACACGGCCAGCTCCCTCAGACTTTTCTTTACAGTTAATCCCATTTTCTGAATCTTAGCACTGTGCACTAGGGATTGGTGTGCTGGATTTTCTGTTTTTGGCTTCGTTAATTTTTTTTTTTAATGATTTGAGAATATACGTTAATGAGCATGTTTATTTTTTGCACGCTGGCAGTTAGAGTGAGCTTTTTCTAATTCTGTTGCAGTATATGGGATTGAAAACAGTTTGAGGAGTCATAACCACTTGGTTTTAAACATACGGGACGTGGGAGGATATGTAGCAACAAGCTCAGGAATTTGGATGGGCTTTCTTTTTTAACGTAGTCACACGTTATTAATATGCATCATTTTAAGATACTAGATACTAACAATCTGATGTGTTGCTTACTTGTAAGACTGCAGAATCAGAATAGCCCAGATTCAGGGCTGTGTTGCTTGGGGCCTTTATCCAGTCACCTCTTGAAAGCACCAAGGATGGAGCTTGCCCAGGCTCTGGGCAGTTGGTCCTCTGCTTTCCCCTTCAAGGGGCAAACCTTTTCCTCTCTATTCAACCCAAACCTTCTTCATTATAGTTGGCATTGCCTCTGTTTACCTTGTTACTACCTAGTTTGCAGTGTTAAAGCCCAGATCCTACAAGCATTTGTAGAGCAGCTTAACTCTTTGCATTGCTAGGTGAAACAGGAATTAAGGAGTATCATTGTGTCTCCTTCCAGCTGCATTAATAGGATGACATGGAATTAGTGCATGCTGCATCTTGGAAGAACAGGACCCAGATAAGCACTAATAACTTGAAAATTAGCTTAATACACTTTTAAACAATCTCTTTAAAACCTTCCTATTTTAACCTAAATATTACAAATGCCCAGGATCCAAAACATTGTCAGTGCTGGCAAGCCATTAAGATCCATCTTTCAACTAAGGATCGTACAGTCTAGAGATAAGAATTCTGTGAGAAAGAGCACAGATTTGTTAATGTGGGTAGGATAGGTAGGAAATGTGGGTAGGTACCTGATTTTACTCTAGTGATAATATCTTAGGAATTTATGTCTACTTGTCTTACTTTGCATGCCACCTTTATATATTTTCCTAATTATCAGTGTATCTAACATCTTCACGAGAATGGCTTCCATGGGTTGCTGTGCTGCCTCCCTGACGTACGTAGCCATGATTTTAACCTGTAATGGTGTACTGAGAGTGCTCTCATAATGTTTTCAGCTGAATAGCTGGAGCTTGCCATGCAATGTCAAAGACAAAATTAAATGCTGAGAAACAGCTTGTTGCTCAGGCTGTGCTCGTATTTCAGTTGGCTTTGTGCTGACAGCATACCCTAACAAGACTCGTCTGTTTTTAGAAATATTAGTGCTGAATCTGTATTAGTTTGTGAAAGACACGTGCAGATTTTTTTGTTTTTATTGAATTTTCTCTTTAGTTTGTAAATGATGGACGATTTTGAAACTGATCCGTGATCTCTGGTTAGGGGACGTTGATCCTAATGGAGTAGGGTGATGTTTCACGTGGATTAACACTGAACAACGTTTGCTTGTTTTTACTGTTTGAAATCATTATTTTTAAATAACTAATATAATGACTGCTTATTAATACCTAATGAGTGGGAGGCTAGTAGATGGAGCCAGGCTCCTGTTGGTGGGCCCCAGCAACTGGACAAAGGGCAGCAGGTACAACGCAAGCACTGAGAGCTGCCCAGAGAGGTGCTGGGGTCTCCTGCTGTGGAGGTATTCCATACCCACCTGGATGCCTAGCTGTGTGACCTGCTGTGGGGAAGCTGCATAAGCAGGGGTTGGACTGGGGGGTCTTCAGAGCTCCCTTCCAGCCTCTCTGGTTCTGTGACTGTGTGAAAGCCTTCATTTCTCTCAGAGGTTCCAGCACTGCAGTGTGACTCGTGGTGGAGAAGAGGATCGTACAAGGCAATCTGTCTTAGCGGTAGTTTTATCAGAGGATTTCTCTTCTATCCCTTCTGACTACTTATCTTGTCAGAGTAATTCAGGCTTCTCATAGTTCCCCTGTTTTGCACCGTCTTCTGCATTTAGACTTCTTGCCTGCAGCATGTATTCTCCTACTCTGACAAAGAGCTGAGCTGAGTTTTGCTAGAACTTCCCCTGGAAACGCTGCTGTAGGCAAATGCCCAGCATGGATAGCTGCAGTCCAAGTGGCTGTTCTGGTGGGAAATGCTGTTATGTGTATGCAAGGAAACACTTCCATTGTTTGCAGTGAATGTAAGAGGTAAAAACTGGGAAGTTGCTTAATTTAAATTCTGCTGACTCGAAATTGAGACCTTAAAATAATAATTCAGATTGGATTTGGGTTTTAGGTAACGAGACAAAAAGAGCATCTCTGATGGCAGCGTGCTCTGCTGCAATTTCCCAGTCTGTCTTGAGAAAGAAATTGCTGGGGATGAGCAAGCAGAGAGGCAGGGTTGGCCTTTAGTATTGACATGCTCCTAAGTACTGCTGTAAAGGATAAATAAATCAATTGGTTCCTTCCCCTGCACTGAACAGCATCTATCTCTTTGCAAGTTAGTCAGCAAGGAGAAAAGGTGGAGTTGAAGTTCTCCATCCTTTTTACCTTCACTGCTAGGAAGCTAGGAGCTAATGCACAAATAGGTGCAGATCTGGCTAAATCAGAGACCTAGTGGAGAAACATGCAGGTTTTTCAGACCTGGTCAGCAGAAGTGCATTCATTTTAGTTTGTTATCTGTAGTTAATAGCCATCTTTATGGATTTCCTTTTGTACTGTACTGCCTAATTTTCTTAAATACTTTCCTGATGTATTTCAGAAAGAAATACATTTTCAGAACGTTTTATCCCTTTGTGTAACAAAGAGAAGAAATCCCTGCTGAAATGATAATCTGAGTTGCATTTGTTTTCGTCTTACCTGCGACACATGTAAATATGCAGTTGCTTTTCTTTAAGCCTCTCTGTAATGGAGGAGGGCAATTAAGCTGTCAGTATGAAACACATCATCAGACTCCTGGTGGCTTCATGTCATGCCCACTGATTATCTGCCTTACATTCCTTCCTTACATAAATACATGGCAAAAAAAGCCTCTTGGCTGATAAACTTGAGGAGGGGAACCTCTGCTTTAGAGCTAAATGAAACGTGTCCTTTTACCTTTGCACCTGATCTATTTCCAGTGAGTGAACTCCAAGCATTTCCTTCTGCAGAAGAAATTCTAGCAGCTACAGACAGGAAATTCCAGCAGGTATAAACAATCTTTATAAAGCCTTTCAGCTTTGAGCTGTTTGTAATTGCTTATTGGTTTGACAGTAACAAACAGACCTGTGTTCATGTAACGGATCATACACCTTCAGAATGAGTCTGTATGCATGCAACAGGTCTGTGTGTGTTGCATGAAGACTGAGGATGTCTGATGTAAAGAACTTACAGCTGCAGTTCATGTTGGGTATTGGCCAATGGGATAAAATTCCTGCACTATAAATGTGGAAGCATGTAAAAGCCTGGGTAGTAACATCATCTCACTGGTTAAACTGCCTGGATTGAATGTGTATGTGGTTATGTTTGCTATAAAATCTCTTGGAATTGCTTCCCCAGTCCAGTGCTTACTGCTATAAAAGTCAATTTATGTTGAGTTGTTGAATAGAAAATTCTAAGGATTTGTAGCTATGTGAAAATGAGGCTTGTGACTTGCGGTGCTTCACACCCAAGATCTGCAGCAGTGCTACTGACCATAGTAATCTGCAGCTCTGATCTGAACATTTTAGACAGTTATTTGTTGAATTTAAATAACTGAGGGTGAATTTATTTTCTGTTTGTTGAGCTGTTTTTTTTTCTGTATTGTATACATGGAAACAAAACAATGGCAAAAAAACAAATAGAATCCCAACAACTGAATCAAGGCTGACATTTGATATTGCACTAATGAATAAATCATTACCTCTCATTCAGTACGAAGTGGGATGGGAGGATTGTGACCCACCTGTAGATGATACACGCGCTGTTCCTGCACGTGTCGCAGTTGGCCGTGTCTTGACCGGTCCGATATGAAAGCCTGCAACGATAAGAACACCAGGTCATTCAAATGTCATTTAACAGATTTTTGCCCTCAATGAGTGCTTTTTGTAGAAATGAGAACTTCAGGAATTGATGATGATTATTTTTTTTATCTGTAATACTTAATGGGATGATAATATTCATCTTTGCTGGGGGTGGTGATTATTTTGGACAACAAGCGATTGATTGTTGGAAAAAGATTCATTTGTTATATTTTTTGTATATTGATGGAATACAAAAGGAAATCCAGTTGAGTGCTCTTTTTAGCTAAAGCCTCTGTGTGCCACATGCTGAACCCTCACTGCAAATGGACACAGCAGATGTGATGCTGCTGTGTGGCTTTCTTCTCTTCCCAAATACATACGGCTTCACCTCCTTACTGGTGATCCTAGCCACGGTGCAGATGGAGCTGAACTTGTGAGGGGATGTGAAAGATAGCAAGAAAGGGTTCTGTAGGTACACAGGAAGGAGGAGACAGACCAAGGAGAGTGTTTCCCCTCTGACGAAAGGTAATGGGGAGCTGGCTTCCTCAGGCATAGAGAAGCTGAGGTACTCAATGAGTGCTGTGCCTCGGTCTTCACAAGTGGTCAGGCTTCCCACGTCTGCCAGGACCTTCAGTCTCTAGGTGAGGCTGTAGGCAGTGATTTCTGTCCCACTGTAACAGTGGAACAAGTCTGAGTCGTCTTGAAATGGAATGTATGTAAGTCCATGGGGCCAGGTGATATCCATCCTAGGGTTCTGAAAGAGATGGCTGATACCCAGGCTGGATGTGGCTCTGGGCAGCCTGGTCTGCTGGTTGGTGACCCTTCACATAGCAGGGGATTGGAACCGGATGAGCATTGATGTCCTTTTCAACCCAGGCCATTCTATGGTTCTTTGATTCTAAGGAGCATAATAGTGGAAAAATGTACTTAGTCATTTTGTCCTTTGGGTCTAAAGACATGTTGTGGTTCTGTGAGAAGAAAATACCATTTGAATACTGTTTCCTTTTCTCACCTGGCCTGTATCTATCTGTTGTCACAGCTCAGTCTGAAGCTTGCTAATGCTCTTAACTTACAGGCGCGTTCTCTCTGGTGTGGTCAGTTTGGAAGGAAAAAAAAAGCCTGTGGCATAGAAATGCTTTTCTGTACATGGGCAGGAATTTCATTAAAATAAATGTATGAAATTACAAAGAAGAAAATAGCCTGCATAACCACGCAAATGTCCTTGCGTGAGGATGATTTTAAAATGAAAATTAAGTCACAGAATCATAGAATCACAGAGTCACAGAATGGCCTGGGTTGAAAAGGAGCACAGTGCTCATCCAGTTCCAACCCCTGCTATGTGCAGGTCGCCAACCAGCAGCCCAGGCTGCCCAGAGCCACATCCAGCCTGGCCTTGAATGCCTGCAGGGATGGGGCATCCACAGCCTCCTTGGGCAACCTGTTCCCCTGCCTCACCACCTTCTGGGGGCCACATCATCCCATCAGCTGACGTCAGTCAGTTCCACATTGGCTTTGCAGCACAGAGGGGACAGCAGGACCTCGTCTGTGCTTCCCTCACACAGCAGCAATAACAAAAACTGCAGCATTTGCAAAAGAGTTGATTTAATTTTCATGTGACAAAATACCAGACCTCTAGAATGTAAAATATTAATGGAAAACAAGTGGCAAGGCATGTGCTCGTCCCTAACGTGGAAATGCAGTTGTTGGCTATTTTTTGGTAACTGACTCCTGATGATTTATCTCGGTGAGCACACTGCCTTTGTATGGCTTTGTTGTCCTTTCTAGGAAAACTACCAACTCTTATTATGTTAAAGGTTTGAATTTTATATTGTTTTTAAAGTTCATTAGGTTACTTGCATATTTTATATAAAAGATGTTTTTAAGCGAGAAGAAACGTATCGGTGTGACCTTGAAGGCAGAGAGTGGATGTGGCATTGGCTTAGATCAGGCTCGTCTGCCCAGGAAGGCACTGCTCCGGCCATTGGGAGCACTGGGATGTGTAAATGGGGTGGGACGTTGTCACGGCAGGGCGCTCTGCCATGGGGATGGAGCTGCTCAACACAGCACTACTGCAGGCAGCAGTTAATAGGGCGAATCTGCTGCTTCTGTAAGACAGACTTCTTTTTTTTTTCCCCGTGAAAGAAAAATGCAAGGTAGAGTTCTTGCTGTTCTAATTGTTGGTGGTTTTGTTTTTGTTTCCACACCTGTTTTACGAGCACTGGGACCGTGCTGGATTTAAAACCTGATACCAAGTAATAATGTGCCCTTGGAAATAATTTTTATCTGGAGGAATGCACTGAAATTAACTGCACTGCTAAATTTTAACACAACTACAAAGGCAAGCTGGCAAAAGAACTGCAAGTAGAACTCTCTGCGAGGTACCATTCCATATGGGGGATAAAGCAGCACTGCTTTGCATTTGCTTGTACTTTTTTGTGCTCTCAGGGGTGAAGTCATTTCTGTTTTGCAGTTCCGCTTTGATTATTTGGAGGCAGACATTCAGGTTGTCACTGCAGCATTAAACTTGGACTTGTACAATTATTTTTTCAAGCTATTGATCAAATACTAAAAACTCTTAGCAAGGACACAACACCTCAAGTTTACAGATAAGCTGTTGAAAGCCTTTATTTACCGAGGACATAAATGGTAGTTAATAATCGCCTTCAGAGGAATACAGCACTGTTGTCTGAATGCCTCTTTATAGATAAAGACATAAACATGCTGCGTAGGGTGCCAGTTTTTTTCATTAGATGTCAGTTGGGACATTTTAATTCCTCTTTGTAAGCCTGCAAAGTACCCTTTAATATACAGGTAATTAGCTGTTTCAGAGCCTAACGGCCTCCTGCTCTGCACCGCTCTGCTATTCCTGCACTGTGCTGCTGGGCTGGGTAACAAGTAGAACAAGTAGCTTAAGAAGTTTCTCCAAGTCCAGCTTTGGCACAGAGCTTAGAAATGCTTCAGCAACAAGGGTTCAGTCTCAAATTGATTGCCATGTTAAAAACCATGCAACGTGTCTCTGAATCGTTATCCTTCGTTTGCTCTGTAATACGGGCGTATGTGCACTGATCACTGCCTTCATTAGTGAGCCGGTTTCATAGTCGTAGAATGGCTGAGTTGGAAGGGTTGTCAGCCACTAGATCAAGTGCTAGATCAGATTGCACAGGGCTCCATCCACCCTGGCCTTGAGTACCTCCAGGGATGGGGCATCCACAATCTCTCTGGGCAGCCTGCTGCAGCACCTCACCACTCTCTCAATGGAAAAACTTCCCCCTGATACCTGATGTAAATTTTCTCTCCTTCCCATTTCCTCTTGTGCTGTCGCTGTCTACTTGTGTAACAAGTTGTTTTCCCTCCTGTTTATATCTCCCTTTAAATATTGGAAGGTCCTAATGAGGTCTTCCTTCAGCCTTCTCTTTTCCAGACTGAACAAACCCAGCTTCTTCAGTCTGTCTTTGTAGGAGAGGTGCTCCAGCCCTTGGATCATCTTTGTGGCCCTCCTCTGGAGTCTGTCCAGAAGCTCCACATCTTTTCTGTGTGGGGGGCCTCACGCTTGGTTGCAGTACTCCAGATGGAGCCCCATGAGGGCAGAGTAGAAGGGGACAACACCCTTGCTGTCCCTGTTGGCCAGCCCTGTTCTGATGCAGCCCAGGATACCACTGGCCTTCTGGATTGCAGGCACACCCTGCTGGCTCATGTTGTTAAGTTTTTCACCTGCTGAGACCCTTAAGTGTTTCTCAGCAGGGCTGTTCTCAAGGAGTTGTTCTTCTCCCAGTCTGTATACATATCTGGGATTACCCTGACCCAAGTGCAAAACCTTGCACTTTGCTTTGTTAAACCTTATTAGGTTCACAGGGGCCCACCTTTCAAGTTTATCAAGGTCTTTCAGGATGGCATCCCCTCCTTCTGCTGTGTCAACTGCATCACTCGGCTCGGTGTCATCAGCAAGCTTGCTGAGGATGCACTTGATCCCATCATTGATAAAGATGTTAAAAAGCACTGGTCCAAGACCAACCCATGGGGGACACTGCTCGTCACCTGCCTCCACATGGACATACACCAGTTGACCACAACCCTGTGGCTGTGACCTTCCAACCAATTTCTTAACCATCAAATAGTCCACCCTTCCTATCTCTCCAATTTAGAGATAAGTAAGTAAGATCAGTAAGTACCTTACTGACCAGGTACTGACAGCACTATGCCTGTAACATTCTAGTTGCCATGAACTCATTGAACATTCATAGGCTGGTTGCTTATTTAGCAGAAGTTTGGAAAAGACTTCTTAAGATCCCCATGTCCAGCCCCAACCATCCCCACCATGCCCTCTTAGTGCCACGTCTCCATGGTTCTTGAACCTGCTCATCTTCAAATGCACAGTAATCCCAGATCTTCAAGTATTTTAAGACATTTCTTAATTGATGGTATTTGACAGGCTCAACCTGATAGAAACGATGCTTGAATATAAGTATTAAGCAGGATTTGGTTTTTGGATGATCATTTTGAAAGCCCAAATTCTCAGCTGGCATGTTTGGCTCTGCTTGCTTTTAGCCTCATTGCCATTCACCAACTACACTGATATGTGATGATTTTTTCCTACTCTGATGTAATTTATGATAAACTTTTCTTAAAGTAATATTTCCCTTATGGAATATATTCAGCTTTTTCAGAGGTGATTTTTCTTTTGCACAACAGATGAAGTGATGTTGCCTTCTCTGAAGTCTCCCTGCCTTGGATTTCTTCCTAGGAAGCCTTCCCTGCCTGGCCTCACAGCACTTGGTTTCTGTAAGGCAGTGTGATAGCTCTGCAGCCAGTTCTGCGTTGTACAAGTGTCTCTCCAGTATGAATTCAATTACATATATAAACTGAACTGCTTATGAAATAATTCTGTTGTTTTTACCCTAGGGCTATGGACTTCTACTTGTTTTTATGCAATTATCTACATAAACACATGCAAAGAATTCATCTACCTCGTGCCAACACAGATTTTACTATGAGAATAGTAGTTTTGCGTGTAGGTCTCACACAGTGAGGTTGGATTTCACGTGCAGACAGTGAAAAATAGAGCTGGTAAAGGTGGTTATCCTCATTACTAAGTGGTGGAGCAGTGTGAGCACATCTGGGTATCGGGGTGAACAGAGCGATGTTGTGGTTGTGCTGTGTGAGATGGAGTGTTTTGAATAAAATCCTTTCTTGCCTCCACTTAAAAATAATCTAATAAGATGAATCCAATTTGGAAGAGGTCAGCCTACAGACCAGGCAACTTTTTCTTCACTGGTAAACTCACAGGTATTTTTTCAGTATTTATTCAAGTAAAATGTGAGGTTTTCCCAGAAAATAAAGATTGCTACAGAACATTTGTTTTCTTTTGAGAGAACTGAAAGTTGGCTTTGGTCTGCTTGAGACTCAAAGCTGAGCCCTTCACTCTGCACTCAGTGAGATGCCTGGGAGCCAGGAGCTCCCATCGGCGATGTGCTTTGCTTAAAGAGTCATTCAGCCTTGCAGCTCATTCTGCAGTTTTAATGCTGTGATTTTGGGACTGCTGCATTGGTTTAAGCGTAAGAAGAAGAACATTTCATAACTAGCTTTAATCTCCCTTTTTTCATCCTTTCTTATAGCAAAAACAAATAGCAAGAGAAACAGAACAGTGGTAGGCGCAGGGTGATTGATCATTAAATTCATTTGAAAACCCGTTTGAAAAAACAATCAGAGGGACATATTTATCCCAAAGATTTCATTGTGTAAATGAGCCCTATTGGCTGGAGATGAAGGCTGTGTACCTGGTGTGGGCAAACTCTGGACTTGGCCTCGTGGGGAACTCGATGGTCCTTGAGGTCCCTTCCAACCCAAGCCATTCCACGAGTTGTGTGATTGGAGCTCACCTGCGTACCATTGCTGATGCTGAGACATGCTCATGCTTTGTAGATGTTGAACAGCCAATTTTTCCTTTTTCATATACACCAAAAAACATTGTTATTCCCAGAGCTTCATTCTTTGGCACCTTACACCTTGTATTTTGTTTTCATATGGGTGCGTGCGGGTGGGCCTGGTTAGCCTTGTGCATTGCATGATGCTGTATGGTCCAGATACTTGGGGAGGCATGGATGTAGGTTGGTTTGCTGCTGTGGCTGTGTCTAATTAACTGAGTAACCTTGCTAAGGGTATCTGATCTCCATACTTAGCTTTTCACACGTGGTTGTTATCTCCATTGCGTATTATATGCAGGAGGCTTTCCTTCTATTGCATTTCTTTCAGCATTCTTGGCAGAAGCAGGACTTAACCTCAATTAACACTTCCAAGTATTAAAATATTATAATGAAGAACAGCCATTTTGCTGACACATACTGGCAGAAACTAATAATAGGCTGCAGTTTTCAGAGGAGCTGAAGGGAATTACACTCCTAAATCCCTGTGAAAGGCAGAATTTGGGCAGCCGCTTGAGGCACCTTTTGAAAATACCAACCGTAACACATCAAAACTATCTTTGCATGTGAGTTAAGTCTTTGCTGGTATAAATCATAGACTACACTGAGGTGAGGGAGGGAAGCATAGAACTGTATGTGCTGGGTTCCTTCCGTTGTGTGGTAGGTAGCTAGTGAGAGAGCACTACCTCACGTGTCCTGAGCAACTATTAAAAACAAACAGAAAATCTCATAAAACAATTTGTGAGGGTAGTTCTGTTTATGTCTGGATGTCTTCCATTATCCGCAGGGATGCAGGGAATGCTTCATATTAATTGAGTTACTTAATGGCACGGTTTTATAGAAGTGGCTGTGCTTCAGAGTGCATTTATGCTCTGATGGGTCTGCTCGTTAGATGATACTGATGCTCATCGTGCTTTTATGTACTGCCGCCAACAAGGAGGATAAACAGACTTCAAGGAATATTTTTTGTTGTTGTTGTTGAGGCTTTTATTAAAATACAGTGCAGCAAATTGTCATAAGAAGGCAGTGGGCCTTTGAAGTTGTTCTGAGTGACAGCTCTGGGCAGCACTGGATAGCTGGGGAAGCGTGGACCACCGTTCTCCTTGGTATGAATGGGCATTGTGTTTCCATGCGCTGCCTGGTCCTGCTGGGACAACGTGCAGCGTAGAGCTAAGCACAGTGATGTTACCTCTGTGTGCAGAATAATGGTTTTAAAATAAACAGTCTAGTGGTGAACTTCTCAAAAGCGGCGTTTCCTATTGTAAAGTATTGAAGCACTAATATGGCTAATAACTGTGCTTCAGGAGAAAATTATCTGTACTTAATATCAGCATAATTTGCTTTTGGCAGAATAGATGACTTCACTGTGTTCTGAGTACTGTAGTTATCCTCACGGCTTGAATAACCATGATACAGCTACGCAAACTAATTGATGTGTTTTGCAGATGAAAGTATATCCTGCTTAGCCGTAGAGTCTTAATCTAAACTAGAAAAGACTTGGCATTATGTTGGGTTGGAAAGCTTTCTCATCTAAACACACTTCTGCCAGCTAAGTCATGTTTCTGCTGGAATCCTGTTTCAGATTCCCTTAGGAAGCTGCACCCAGAGCAGTGATACATACAGATATGCAGATAAAGCACCTCGGATCAGCTGAGCTCATAGAAGGGTGTTCTGTGACATCTGCCTGGTAGTTTGGTAGAAAAACTGACTTAGCCTTACTGTTGCTGTCACCAATTAATCACCAATTAAGCGTTTTCATTTATGAAAGATATTGGTGCAACCAAAATAAATGAATAAAAAAAAATATAGCAGGCTTTTGGCAATCAACTTGATGCTTAAACTTTGTCAGGCTACCTCTCGGTTAATTGAGTTCTTTAATTTTAGAGATGTGCCAGGTTTCTTTTTTTCTTCTTCCTATGTTTTCACCTGAAGCTTTTATTTATTAATCTCTGGAGAATTTTTTTTTTTTTTTTTTTTAACTGTGTTTTATTCATTTCTTGAGTAAAAGCCCTGGGAATCAGTCCCAGCTGTGTCTCCCACCAAACACCGGTCCCTTCTGCTCACGTGCAGGTCACAGAATCAGACAGTTGTTGGAAATGATCTCTCAGATCCCCAACTCCACCGTGCCCACTGCCCACATCCCTACAGCTATGAACACCTCTATGGCCAGTGGCCCCACCAGTCCCTGGGCAGTCTGTGCCACGGCATCGCCACTCTTTAGGAGAAGAGATTTTTCCTAATGTCTGAGCTGAACCCTGCCCAGTGCAACTGAAGGCCATTGCCTCTGGTCCTGTTGCTGTTACCTGAAGAGAAGAGACCAACCCCTCACAGCTGTGGAGAGCAATAAGGTCTCCGCTGAGCCTCCCATTCTCCAGACTGAACAATTACAGTTCCTTCAGCCACTCCTCATAAGCTTTGTGCTCCGGACCCTTCACAGCTCCATCACCCTTCTTTGGACACACTCCAGTGCTTCAATGGCTTTCTTGTAGTGTGGGTCCCAAAACCTAACGCAGTGCTTGAGGTGCAGCCAGGTGTGACAAAGAAGAGGTTAGCCTCACCAGCGGTGTGGAAGCTCTTGGAATATTTAGAGCAGCTAGAAAAAAAGATGCTTTCGTGTGCCCTGGGTCAGGTTGGGTTGATTTGTGTTGAGTTTGTTTGCAATAGCTTGGATGTAGGTAGGGTACAAGTATGAGTAAAGGCCAGCTTTTCCCTGTAGCTGTGCAGAGTCCCCCAAAGAGCTGTGACCATGCTGTGCACCCAGCATAGGATGACACATGGGTGACTGCAGGGCAGGGAGGGGATTGTCCCCCTTTGCTTTGCCTCTGTGAGACCCCAGGCTCAGGGAGTCAACACAAGTAGGACATGCAGCTTTTTGAATGGGTCCAGAGGAGAGCCATGAAGATGCTCAAAAGGCTGGAGCAAATCTGCTGTGAAGAAAGGGAGCTGGGAGTGTTCAGCCTGGCAAAGAGAAGGCTGCAGGGAGACCTCATTGCAGCCTTCCAGTGCAGGAAGGGAGACCAGATTGTGGCCTGCCACCTCTGGCTGCCGTAGGAATGCTGGGGAAGGCCAGCATTCCTATTATTATTCTGGGTACAAATGTTCTAACGTGAAAAAAGCAATAGCAAGAAAAACAAAGCAAAAAAAAAAAAACAACAAACCATGCCCAATTTCAGTAACTCATTTTTGAAAGCTGTTTTTAACTGATGGTGGAGGATGAAAGTGGGAATCCTGTGGTAGTTAAATATCAGAATCACTTTCCACTTTTTTTTTCTTTATATGTATAGGTCTTGATATTACAGGGCTCAAATTATTCATTTGGTCTCTGAAATTACTTTGAAATGTACTGGAGCTCAATGGTGAGATTTTTAGGCTGTTTCCAAGACAGTAGTTTGTTGTTTTTTACTGGATCCTGACAGTTGGAAGCAGATGACTAATTTTCTTTTTGAGGTATTTGCACTGTGGGCGTATGGCATAACTCCCAAGACAGCAATTCAAGTGCTTTCACCTCGTAAATACGTTTTTATATTATACTCAGGTTAGTCAGGAAGTGGAGAGTTGTTGTGTTTTTTTCTTTTTTAATGACTGTATCTTAACAGGGTTGCCTTACGATTAAAATATAAAAGAAGCCCAACGCCTGAGAATGAAAAGAATTAAAGCTATTTCAAATGAAATCAGAAAATCTTGAAGGAGCCAGAAGCGTTTGAGGCCTAGCCTGTCTCTTGAATATCTCTGTGCCTCTGTCATGCCATCAAAAAATGAGAGGGATAATTGAAATGTCAGCTCTGCATTAATAACAGTTCAGGGAGTTTGTTTGCTAGGGCTGAGCTCTGCTGCCTGGGCCGAATGCTTCCCACAGGTTTCTGCCCCTCCTGCACTGCGGCCCATCATCAGCCCTTGTGCACAGACCATCGCAGCACAGGCTTCATGTCAGTAGGCTCCACTCGGAGCAAAGGGAATCCCATAGGTAGCAGCTAATCTTATGTTTATGGGTGAAAAATGGCATTAAAACACAGCACCTCAGATTTTGCTTGTCTCAGAGTTTTAAATTAGGAAGGATACTAGCATGCAGTGTTTCCATGCATAGGGGAAATGAATCCCTTCTATTCTTTTATAACTGCAAAGCGGCTGAGATTTCAGTGCAAGCTCAAATACTTTGTGTGCATTACATACATAAGCCAAAGCTGGCTTACAGTACTGCTACCAGCCATACTGGATGCAAACTGAAGGCTTGTTTAGAATTCTACATATTGCACAGCAGTATAACACAAAAAAGACAGTGTACGGTGGCTGGGCAGTGTTGCTATTGCTCGTGAGAAAGAGAGGGGATCTTACAGATTGGGAAAAACAGAAGGAAGGACCTTGGAAGCACAGAACTCCCTCTGTTTTAACTTGGTAAGTCCGTGCAGGTTCGCAGTACATTCTGTTTTTTTCATTTCCCTAAATAACAGTAGTTTCAGATTTCACTGCAGTACAGCAGAATCAATAGAGAAGCAGTTCTGCACTTGCTTGAGCTCTGTGCACAGATGCTCAGCAAGATCCCATCCCTAGAAATTTTCTCTGAGCTCATGCAGACGATGGCAAAGTAAAAAAATCTCATTTACCAAAGAAATGACCGAAGTCGTGCCAGGTTGAACTATTGTAGAATGTAAATTGCCTTGCTAATGTCAAATACCTCTGCTCATCTCTGCAGTTTGGTCTTTCTGATGAATTATTACACCACGCTTAGCTTCTATTTCATCTTCTTAGGGATAACCAAGAGGGGGGAAAAAAGTGCTCTACCCAATACAGTGCTCTGTTCTCTTCTAGCTTATTTGTGTGATGAGTAACATGGTGGGAAAATTCTATATTATATTGTTGCACCTGTTTTATGAAGAAAGAGAGTTAGGGGGGTCAGAGGGGTTTCAGTGTCCTGTAGGAGAGCAGCTTTCCTTTACTTGCCCCATGACATAGCCAAGCCCTGTCCTACTGCTCAGTGGGAGGCAAAACCAAACCACCACAGTGAACTTCTGCAGAAAATCTCTGATTTGTCCCCAGTTAAATATTCCATGCAAGTGCTCATTTTCTATTATTTGCATCTAACAAGGAAAAATAGTTCAGTGGCCGGGAAGAATAACCTAGACGGCTGCAGACAGCGAAGAGGTGCCCACGTTGGACTGTTCTGCATCTTTTGAATTGAATTTTGAATTTATTTTTTTACTCAACCATCTTCTACACGTCTTTGCATTTGCAAAGTCCAGAACTAAACCTCAAGAAGATACGAAACAGTGTCATGCCATAATTTCTTAAGGGGTGAGCGGAGAGCAGTACCTGGATGATGCGATTGAAGGGAAGGCCAGCACAGACATGGCAGCTGGGGCATGCACAGAGCTCTCCTAAGACTGAGCCTGCATTTTTATTTCTTAATTCTGGAACTTGGGTGGCCAGGATGCTTGACAGTTTAAAAATAAAGCACTTCTCTTTGGGCAAGCCTTCCTGCTGGAACTGTCTGTAGTCAGAACCCATTTTTCTCCAATCAGGATGAAAGATAACCATAGCTCTGGGTAAAGCATGAGGGCTCACAAGTAGGTGTCAATTAGAAATCTGGGGATTAATCTCTCGGAGAACCGACAGCAGTGACAAATTTGACACGATAAAGCTCATTTTGTCTCATTCTTACATGACTGGATAGATCTGTGGCTCACTGCTCCCTCTCTAGATTCTGATACTACCGACATTGAAAATGCTGTTATTAAAGGATTATTCTAATTGTGTGAAGTGAAAACTGGTAATTCAGTACCTAAATAACATCCTCTTTTAGAGACTAATTTAGCTGAAAAACTCTCCTTGCAGGTACGCAATTTGGACAGCTCGGTGACAGTTGGAAAAGCTCCCCTTACGATCTGCAGTAATTCATATGGATACATTTAGCAAGAACATTATAGTCTGCTTTACACTTTTTAAAAATCATTCATTGTAAGGCTTTGCTAATTCCATGCATGACCCATAGAAGTTTGCTTGGTGGCACTCTGCAGCCATTTGATGGAAAGCCTTGAACCTCTTTGTAAGTTCAGAGCTGCAGAGCTCCGCTGACACAGGGAGGTGAGGTGGCGACACTTTGTCTTGTTCCAAAAACGGGGTAAGCAGCGGTCAGGCAGACATCACACAGCCACAGAGAACACTTGAAATGCACAGGCACAGTTGGGAAGAGCAGCAGTACGTGCAGCTAACAGCTGGTACTTTTAGCAAAACGATGCATGTGTTCTGAAACTTGAATTTTCCCACTGTCATTTCTGGAGAGAACAGAGTATAAGTGCTAAGTCTGAATAACTCTGTTATAAAGGCATGTCTTTGGGTTTGTTGTTGTGTGTTTTTATTTTAGTTTTAAGTATATCCTACATACTGAACGTTCCTAACAGTTCATTTTTCATTTCTGTTTATCGCTGTTTGCTTGATGAAAATCTTCTGTTGCTGTATTTCCAATGAGGGATGTTTAGTTGCCATAAGGTGGCTGTTATGGTCGGGCTACTTTATGCAGCACTCCATAAGCATCCATAGTGTCCAGGGATTCTGGAATGTCTGTGAACTATTTTGCCCTTGCTTTTTATCCACCTTGACAATGTGATCTGAAGCTCTGATTATGAGCAATAGAATGAAGTCGTCCACCTCTTACCAAAAAAATCATACACAAAATTAGAGTCCCATCAAGTTTGGAAGATCTATGAAATACAGTCTTACTGTTTTGTGAAATACACATTATGTGCCCTTGCAGATACAGCTTCAGATTGTTTTCAGTGTTCTAATTCAGGAAGCATAATGCGAAGTTACTCCTTGAATGATTGTGATGGTCAGCCTTCTATTTGTTTCCATTTGGAGTTATGCAGAGTTTTAAGTGTGAGGGCTTAAGGATGGTTGTGCTGGCTGGCAGCAGGCATTGAAACAGTCTCCTCCAGGCAATATGCAGCTCAGACCTATAAGGAAATCTGTCCCGTGAGCAGTGGAGCTGGGAGCTGTGTCAGCATGCAGCACAGTGCTCTGCCTGGTTTGCACTGAGGAAGGCTGCACTGCTGCTCTGCAGCTGCAGCACCACTGCGAGGGCAGGAAAACGGACTTCTGTAGGGTTCCAGTGCTTATCTGGATTTCAAGGAAGGCTAAGTGAGTGTCTGAGTGATGAGCTGCAACGAGGAAATGAGCACAGAGCTGAGGGGAAAGAACCTGCAATGCATGCAAAGAGTTAGTCTTATAACTCCTTTAGCAAACTAACATTGGGAAAGCCTTAAGTTTTCATGGTATGCACTTTGAATATGGCTCACAGTTCGGGCAATGGCAAAAGTTTAGCTTTTCATGAATAGAATTAGCTGCACACTTCAAAAGGGGGAAGTAGTGACATGAGTGCCTGTAAGAAAAGGTGTTGGGACTTGGAAGCACAGAGCGCTCCTCCCTGTACCGCGAGTTGGCATGGCAGTAGTAGTGTGCTTCTCTTTAAGACTTTGTGGAAGCAACAGGAAGAAATGATTTATATCTCTCTATATATAAATCACTTATATATGTTTCTAATATATATGCTAAAATATTGAAATCTACTGTTTTGAATTGCAAGATCTGCAAAGCACCAATTTGTTAGAAATTATTTTTCCTTAACTCTGGAAAATGCATCTGAAGAGCTTTTGTGTCTCTGCCACAGAAAGGCGAATTGCTACAACCTCCATGACGTTGTGGTCCTTCTAGCTCAGGAAAGCTCTATAAACAGTGCAGCTCTGAAATACGACAAATGCAGTGATGCTAAAGAGATCAGGAGGAAATTTAGGAGATGCTCTCAGGTAGAGTAACAGGCAGAACAGCTCTGACAGCTCCAGTGGGCAAACAGAAGAGATGTATGTGAAGATCTATAGGTGAAGTCGTGTCTAGTCATCACAGTCCTACGTTCCAAAGGGCTGCTGCTATTGCATCCTGAAACTTGGCTGCATTAACATGGTGCACAATGTGATGTAATTACTGCATCACAGATAAAGCTGGCTGTATTCTTTCTGGTTTCCCTATCTTTGTTTGCAGTGCAGCTGTTGCCTTCTTTGAAGCTTATCAACAGATTGCTTTCCTCCATTTCCAAGCTTTCTCTTAGAAACAATTTTCTTAAACTTTACCCGTGCTACGTTTGTAATTGAAAAAGCAAAATGAAACCAGAGAGGTTAAAAAAAAAAACCAAAACAGTCCCAAACAAAACCATGTCGTATCATTTCTGCGGCCAGCGCATTACTTCTAAAGGCTGTGCTTTCCAGAGGTTGGATATTTGTAAGCTTTCTGAGCTTACCGTTCTCCTTAGGTGAAATAAAGAACTTGCCTGTAAGAGTATTGGCGTGTGCATAGGTGGATTGAGTTAGACAGTAGAGGTTGTTACTGCCTTCATTTGCTCTCTCCCCTTCGCCTGAGCTGAATAGCCAGACTGTGCTTGGAGTGGCTTCTGAAAAGGGAGGAAAGCAAACTGGGCAATAATTGCTTTGACTTTCATTTTTCATCATTCTTGAGTCAGGATAAGTTTATGTTCAGCTCTTGTGATCCTGAGGGTGATTGCTTGCAGTATTTGTTAGAAGTATTGGGGTAAGGCTGCTGTTTTTCTGCGCTGGATGAAGCCCTCCTCTCCTCCTTGCTTTAACATCCATGCAAATACAACGCGGTTTTGCTTCGCTTTGCTGCTTAGAAATGATAATAGGGCACCCAGATATCCTGTATTCATTGGAAGGATGCATGCAATGGCATTTAAAATCCGTCCATGAGATCATATTCTTTCAAAGCCTCTTTGAATGAGCTCTCTGAACTGCTGGTGTTGTCTGGAATTGCTGCTTTCATGTTGCTGAGAGCTCTCTGAATTCCTGAACCACTAACAAATGAATACAAATGATTGCTGAAACAGGTTCATTTAACTCTTGTCTAATATGTAGCATTTGGCCTGGTGCAGTCAAAACACTCTGGCTCATTTTTGTATGGCAAATTGAGTGCTTTGTTTATTAAAATTACTGATTTATTGCATAATAAGAAGGGCCTTGATTACTGTTCCTTCTCACAGCAAGGATTTAAGGAGCAGGTCATCGGTGTTCTCCAGCTGCAAGATATTTTCAGTTATCTGTTCATCTTCTGAGTACTTCTCTTGTTACATGTTTCACATGCAGTACCATCGTCAGCCAAGTTTTGAAGTCAGTGCCTTGTGTTTTGTTTTCACTCTTCCTGACTTAGTGTGGCTCCATACAGGTAAACAGAGCAGAATTTTGGCTTGCTTAATTGAATGCACTGTGTCTGAATACAGGCATGTCTACAGCTGTTAGAGATTGCTAACAGTTTACTAGAAGACAAAGCAAGCATAATTCAGAGCCAATAATTTGTTTTGGGTCTTTGAGCTGCACAGTGCATCACGTAATAGTCAGTTCTTTTCCCCCACCTGGAGCTGGAAGCCTGAACGGAAGCTGTAGCTCTGCTACTTCTGTTCATGCATGACTTAAATCAAAGGTTGTTTAATGCCCTTGGCTATGATGTATTTTTGTTGTTGTTGTTGTTGAGACCTCCACACAGAAAGACTGAATCGCTACTCTGCCAAAATGTTATTAAATAATGATGCATGCAAGGAACGTACACTTTTAATAATCATCTTTGATTGGGGTGTGTGTGGCTGTCACAAGCTAGCCATGATGATTTCTAACCCGTCTCCAGATCCGTGCCATGCTGTTCAGATAGATTTAATGCATCACAATTATGCTGCAGCTGATGGTAAGAGCTGTGTTGCCTGACGGCCCCAACTTTTCATTCTGTGACCAATAAATTGGAACGTGATCCTCAGTCACAGAAGAGGGGACGTGATGCGTGCTCAGTGCATCAGGTTTGGGCAGCAGGAGCCCTCTGCCTCTTGTCAGGAGTGAAGGGAAGATGTTCTTTTCTTCCTCCTGTTTTTTTCAACTGCTTTTCATCAGAGTTGAGTGCTGTATGTTGCTGCTAATTGCAGATAATGTACTACTGACATTTTGAAAAGTACACATGGATGATATTCACCCAAAGGATGATACTGCTATCTTCAGAGATGCTGATACACTTTTGCTGGCATAGACTCATTTAGTGATGAATTGCAGTAATAGCAGTTCAAGACCTACAGCATATTAGTGAAAATGAATCTACTGAGCACCAGTCCCATGGCACAACAAGCACTTAAAGAATACTGATTTTCTTGAAGGGAGAAAAATCTGATTGAGAGAGTTAGCTGTATACTCTATATTGTCTTCCTTTCTTTTTTTTCTTTTTTCTTTTTGGCCTGCAGTGCATTATTTATTTGTGTGTATTGGAAGGTATTTAATATGCATAAGAAATCCAATAGACTGCCATAAACACAGAGCACTGTTTTTTGTTTTGGTTCCTGGCAGACTTGTATATGTCTGCCAGGGAAGCAGAGATGAAGCTGTAGTAATTCTTTCATTTTCTTGTTATAAACTGACCTAACAGGAGTCAGGGGCTGCTAAAGGAAGAAATGGCAACACCCTGAAATTGAGAAGATATGTGGTGGTTTTGTATACGCAGCAGTTGGTCTTGGTGGCAAAATGTTGTAGAAATCAATGTGGTAATGGGCAAGAATTACTGGCAAAAAAGGCACAGTACCTTTTATTGAAATGGCTGCCTAATTTGAGGGGAATAAGGGTAAAGATACTTTCTTTCAGTTAATAATGCACCGGTGCTTTGTGTGAGAACAGACAGTTCTTTCAGCTCTGTAGTACACTCAGTGGAGAACAGAAGCATCCCAGGCACAGTGCTGGACTCCTTTCTGCATCTCCTTGTATATCTCACAGGTGCTAGGAAGTTAAATGGATCCAGAATACAGGGATTCCTTAAGGAAGAGAAAATGTATAAGTATGCATCTCTCCTTTCCTCCATCACCACCCTCACACACTTCGTGTCTGGCCATGAGGAGGCACATCTGGGACAAGCCCAGGGCATGTGCAGGGGGAGCTGCAAGAGCTTTGCTGCTCATTCTAAGTTTGGAGGCATTTCAATGCCCTTGTATTGAAAACAAACCTTCATCTGAAGGCTCACTGTGATTTGTAGATATTTTGCCTCCCGTTTTTATAATTAACCTCCAGTGCTGGTGTAACTGCCACTGGTTATGATTTTGCAGTTAACATCAAAGAATCAGTAAAACATCTTAATTGCCTCTTTCACACACCAGAAATGAATTCAAAACGTGTTGTATCTTCGGGTGGTGGGGAAGGACCATTTCACCACTGCCATGTATCCTATGGGGAAAAAGTAAAAGAGTGCTACTAAATAGGCTTTTTGATCAAATATAGTACAGCCTTGTAGACTCTTACACTGATATCTGTATATAAGAGGCAGTACAGTCTTGTGAAGAACTGGGATTCACAGGTAGTCCCACTGTTTTAGAGCCAATATAGGCTACAGCTTTGTCTGGTTAGCAGCTTCAGAGGGACGATTTGAAGATATCAGCAACCATTTTAGTTTGAGTAAGACCTCTCTTGTGCTGAGGGCATGGATGCCATTCAGATGCTGGGTACATGAAATGGGGTCAGCTGTAAAATTAAAAATAAGTACTTTGTGGGATGTGCTTTCTGGTATCGTTGGGAAAACAAAAAAATGACATGTAGGTGTATGGAGGGAACACTTATTTATAGCAGGTCCCTTTGTGGTAGGTGTGTGTGTTTCATACTCGCGGGGTTCAAAATGATCAGATTATGAGTTACGACCAAGAAATATTTTTCTGTGTCTTATGATTTGACAAGCATCATGTTATAGAATCACAGAATGGCTTGGGATGGGACAGACCTCAAGGATTATCATCATCTCTTTCTGATTCCCGTTTAGTTTTGTAAGTTAGTAAAGCCAGAGGAATAGGTTTTCAGAATAACTACAAAAAAATAAAAATCCATATGTTGCTTTCAGCTGGAGCAAGAAGGTTCCCAGCACGAAGATCTGGGAAGTGACACAGTATTTTCAAGGCACTATGACTAGAACAAGCTAAAAATGCTAAGATGGTGTTAAAGAATTTGTCCAACAGCTAAGATTATTTTTCTCAATACTTAGGGCTAACCAGATACTTTCTACACTGCTAGAGGAAAAATTAATGGAAAAAATAATCCAGATTTCAGAAACCATAACTTTATAGTGCATGCACATTCTGAATGTATTTGCTGAATAAGTATTAGCAGCTAAGTCTGAAAAATGTTTTAGAGAATGCAAGAGACAGGCTGAGCTCTCAGTAAAGACTGCATTGTGTTACAGGAACCAGTGCTTGTGATGCATTCAGAGTTGATGGCAGTTGCATAAGTTAGGGGTAAACAGAACCTTTTCTTTTGTCCTTAAGAGTTTATCATGTATAGGAAAGTAGGAATGCTACAAAGACTTGATATTCCGAGTTCTTATTCCATTTTCTTAGACGTTTCAGAAAGTGAAAGCAAAGCAAACAGGATTCATATGCTGTGAATGGAATTGTACCCAGAGTTATAATACTTTCCCTGTCTGTTAAGTTCTTACACAGTGAGGATTCTCCCTCCTGCTCCTCATGCCATGTCAGGTTGCTGCCTTAAATCCTGCCTTAGGAGGGGCTGCTTCTGAGCTCGTAAGAAAGCTGTGCAGGAGCTGGGTGCCAATGAGCCTCAGCTCATTACATCCCCGTGTATTTTGAGCAGCAGAGATACAGTGTAAGCTTTCCCTACATGACTACCCGAGGACGTTCTGCTGCGATGTGCAGATAGCAAATCTGCTCGTGCAGCCGGCAGGCTCTGCAGGACTCCCAGCATGTACAGCTGAGTGATAGGAGGCAGAACTTGGTGCTCTGCAGAGGGGTGCGGGACTGCTGATGGGAACCGACATGGGCAAAACCCACCACAGCACATACAGGAGAAAGCATTTAAACCAGTTTGCACTCACCCTTCTCTGTGAGCTTCTCCTTTCTCTAGCTCCTGTATGACACCCAACAACACTTTGATGGTTTCCTGACTCGAGCTGATCAAATTTTCCATCATCTGAAGCTGCGCTTTCAAGTCCACAACTTCCGTGTGAGGCACGATTTGTTGGCATTCCTCGCTCAGGGCGACGGCAGCCTGGCAGGGCTGCGCAGCCTCCATGGGCGCCGCGTTCACCTGCAGGCCCCGCTCGCTACATTCGCTGGCCCGGCACTGCGCCTGCGGCGGGCAGGCGGCCGCATCTCCCGCCTGGCCCTGCACGCCATTCACATGCACGGTCCTCTTTTTGTCCTCCTCGCCCGCCGGGCACAGCGACCAGTCGGGCTCGGGCTGCGAGGCGTCCGGGCCGCCGGCCGGCAGGTAGACGGTGGCCACTTCTGTCTTAAACACCCTCCCGTGGAGGGGCTGGCCCGGCTCCTCGGCTCCCGGCTTGCCCTTGCCGGGCTCGGCCGCGTTGAGGAGGCTGCAGCCGTGCAGCTCAGCGCCCTGCCAGGTCCAGGCTGCGCCAGGCCCCGTGCTTGCCCGCTCGCCCACGTGGGAGATGAACTCGGCCGTCTGCAGGCTGCCGGCCTTCTTGCCCCACTGACTGCCGTCCTCCGAGCTCCTGCTGTCCTTTTCCTTAATGTCTATCAGGAAGCCGTTGTTTTCACTCTTAAAGGTGTCAACGGCCGAGGCGCTTTTAATGATATTCCCTTTTTTCCGGTCCAGAGGAAAGGTCTGGTAGCACTTCTTGAGATCGGGGGATGTCTGAACTCCTGTGCTCTTGGTGACGTTGGGGATGGACCTCCGGGCCGGCACCGTCATGTATTTGCGATACGCCGTCTTGTAGGAAACGGGCTTGGCTTCTCTTTTGTCTGTATCCTGGGTGGTGGAGAGCTGCTTGTCCCGCTGCTCGTTCTGGGCCTCGCAGATATCCTTAAATCTCACCTGCAGGGCTTTGTTGCGTTTCTTTATCTGCCGGTTGGGATCCAGTGCATATTTCATCTCCAAAGCGAGCGAAGCTGCGGGCTCAACTTCGCTTTCCGAGGTGGTGAGTAAGCATTTGCTGGGCTCCTTACTCACCATGATGCCTGCATTAAAAACAGTTTGAAAAGAAAAGCCTTGTGTTACAACACAAATAGCAGTTACTCACAAAGCTTGCAAGATGTGAGCTGTGTCCCCGTGTTCTGACTGAAATGACCGGCACCCTCAACCCTTTTAGCTCCATTCCCTTAATTAAGTCCCAGGTTTTCACATTAGATGTTGGTTGTTTGCTAGAAGTGTTGAACTGGCATTGCTTTTTACAGTATGCTCGCTTACAAGGTGAGTTGTTCTCGGTTCCTCTGTGTAATACATCTGCGTCCTTGCGAGGGGGTTCTTTAATTTCTCATTCCAGTTGTCACTCTCTGGATTTTCTTTAAGTCTACCTCATAGCTAAACCTACAGTCTGGGTGTAGATGAATTATCAGCAAGCGGTTGGTATTGCTGCATGCGTAAACTTTGTGATCTCAGGAAGTTGGTGGAAGAAGACAGCAGTGTGTAAATTAATTTTGCTTCAAATGCAAACCAACCCACTTTAACCAGAAGCGCTACTATACCTTTATAACAGAGCTTCTTATCCCCAGAGATCCTAAAGCACTAAAAAGTAAGAAAAAAGCAACAAAAAAAACCCTGTGATGAGTCACAGCAATGACTTAATCTTCTATTGAAATATGAGCACCTCCTCAAGGATGAAAAGATGTCAACTGCTTAACACAGCACAGAGCAAAAAAAACCCACCAGCTCTATCTCTGCACAGATCATGTGGGATCTGTAGTAACTGGATGGTTAAGACCTCGTTTTTACACTTCATTTGAGGTTGTCATTTTTAGTCTCCTATTGCACAAATTCCTCCCTAACTCTGAAATTTACTGAATTAGCAAATTCTCACTTAATCCAGGATTTCTGCACATATCTCCTATTTCAACACTGATGTGCCTTCGGAGGGACCCAGACTAAAATATAAAATGAGTATAGGGACTTTCAGGTATGGTGTATCTGAAATACACTTTTGATTAAAATTCTTCAACTTGAAGAGTTAATTGCCACAATGGGATATGCTTTACAAAATTAGCTCTCGAGTGAATCCTTATGACTAGGCTATATTAGTTTTAATTTAAGAAAACATAATAGAGAGGCCATTTTCAATGGTAAATTGAATGTTGATGGTTTCTTTTTTTGTTTGTTTTAAAGTAATTGTAACCCTAGGAGTTACTAAGACATGCGAGAATGCGTGGCAGACAACCTGCATACTGCAAGGTTGGGCTTCTGGGCTATCTAATTGCCTGCAAAAGTTTCCAGCAAACGTGTCATTAGTTAAAGATCATCATTTTGCTCCCCCAGTTCAAGCCATTTGCAAACAAGTGCTATTCTGTGTGGTTGCCTTTTTCTACCTAATTTGTCACATTCAGGTAGCAGTGAGTGAGAAGTGCTCCTTTCAAGGGGAGGTTTCTGTCTAAATCTGCGTGAGGCAGAAGAAAGTCCTTAAAGAGAACAAAAAGGGAGAAAATTCTGAATGCAGGCATTCAAATAATGGGATCTTAGATTGCTATATGTGAGTTTTCAAACCAAATATATACATATGTGTAAGCATAATACATGATACCAGCGTGACCAAGCCCCTCCTGTTACGGGATTGTAAAGTGGAACTGCTGGAGGGACGCCTAAAGATGAAACCGAAGCTGAATATGGTGTCACAGTGGTCTTCTACTTTGTGCCAGGGTATCTGAGTGTGAGGTCAGCTATCCCTGTGCCTGCAATAAATGATATACAAAGATGGAGACGTTTTTGCAGGAAAAAAAGTGAACTACATAGGAATATTAGGAATTTTCTGTTCCAGCTGAGGGTACAGTTGTGCTGTATGTAGAATGTTAGTATCCAATACTAAGTGTTTAGGGGCCTCTTAATTGTATTATATTTGCAGAAGTTACTACATTGATGTTTGAAGTTATACCCCTATTTGACACATGTTCTGTATACAGAATCCCATTGGTTCAAATCTTCCAAAGGCAGTGATGGTAGAAATATGTCCACCTGTCTACCTAAAGGTGAGAGCTTAGAATTCTTTACTGAATATTGAAGTGCTCAGTAAGATATACAGCTGTACAGCCATCGGCCTGCCATTTTGCGGTCCTGGATAGGATGTGTTGTAAAAGCTGGTGTTAAAACTCTGCAACTTCATAAACATAGAACTATTGGAAGCAAGTCCTCTGAAACTCTCCTAGATCTGGTAAATCAATGAATTTGCCCCCAAAATGAATAACAGCAATGCAAGAACCACAGTATCCAGTAGTTGTTTGGTGACTTTTTGCACTGTTAAGATATTTTACAAAATATGATGTAGAAAGATGTGAAATACTTATGAAATAGAGGAATTACGACTGAAAAGAGGACGCATTTTTACCTATAGAAGAAGCTTACAAAAATTGGTTGTTAGATCTGGAAGTCGCTTCCAGCAGACATCACTTAAGATACCTTAAAGTAATCAGCATCCCTGGAGTAGTGGTTTTGCTGGCACTTTGCTAGTGGATCCTACTGTAAAATAACACTCAATTTATTGTAAAGTACTGGCTTGATATCTTATTAGTACGCATCCAAACTGTCTCCATTTTCAGATTATTTGGGACACTACATTACCCCTTCATCTTGGTGGATCCCTGGGTCTGTTTGGAATGACTTAACAGGCAGAATTAATGGAGTCTCTAGCTCAGACAAAACCAGGAGTCTGGTGATATTCTACAGAATAGAAATAGATAAACAGGGCACTCTATTCGTGCTGCAGTTCATTTTAAGCATGCCTTCAACAGCCAATAATTGACTCTTCAAAATCTTGTTTCTCTTTCTCAGTAGCACAGGCCTGATTGATTTAGCTAATCTAGAGCTCTAGTATCTTGGACTAATAATTTCATCAATATCTGTGACTAAGAATTACAGCAACCAAAAGAACTACATTTTTGCTCAGTTCTGTGTCTGTCTCCAAGGTGAACTGCATGCGCTCATTGGAAAGCAAAACGACCGAGCAAAGAGTTGATTTTGAGTTGGTTATTTAACACAGGAACGTTTATATAATACTTTTTGTTGTTGTTGTTTCATTGATGTTTTGGACAAGGTGCTGGCTTCAATCTTGGTTTACTTAGACAATACAATGTACTTTTTAGGGAGTCACGTTTAATCATCCCACTTGTATTTGCAATCACATGGTGCTGGAGGTCTGCCTTCTTTCCACTAAACATAGTACCAAAATTCATGTTGATTTCATGGGGAACAGGAAGATGCCATAGGCATGTTGACCTGCCCAGACCTGGACCTGGTCTGGTAAATGGGAAAAGGAAATCTCAGTATCATTTGTTTCCTTTCCTCCATTTATCTGTATATCTTTCCTACATTTATCTGTAATCCTGCTGCTCGTTTCTCAACGTGGTGTATGCAGGAGTACAAGGACTCCACGGATAAAATGGGCAATTGTAAAATGTGCTACAGGCTGCATGGTTTTTTGGTTACTTTGGGAAATTACTGAGATGGAGATTCAGGATCTGTATAAGTATGGCAGAGTTGATGGCTGACTCTGTCACCAGCCTCAGGAAAGCTTTGGATTTGCATCCCAGTTGCAGATGCCAACAGAGAGAACACATTTATACTATTTGTCTATACTTACTCTAAACAAACCCTGATTGCGTGACACAATTTGCAAAGCAAAATATTTAATAATCACAGAGCTTATTTTTCAGTTTTTAGCCTGGATTTGTTTATAAATTCCTGGTTGATTACACCTAAGCAGGGTTCCCTTATGTTTGAAAATGGAAGTAAACTATTAAATGATAGTAATAAAATGGTACACAGAGAAGCCTTAAGCTTGCACAGAATCTTCAGGGTAAGTCATGGAAACCACGTTCTTTGTTCAGCTAAATAAATGCCTCCCTTTCTACCCTTCATGTAAGACACTGCCTAGGTTTCCTCCTCAAGTTATTTGGTGCAATGGGTTCCCAGCAGTATGTATTAATTAACAGTGTGGACTTAAACTTCCCAATTTCCAAATGCAGCTGACAAGCAGAGATGCCAATCTGTGTGTTTTCAGGCCCCATAAAGGCACTGGAGATGTAGCTGTGAACTTCTGTGCAGACATGAGCAGCACAAAGGTGTCTGTGGATGTGGTTGGTGTTGTGGTGGATGTATTTAATAGCTTAAAGAAAAAAACAACTCGGGGGATTGCAAATGATTGGGCTTTACTGTGTATAGGAAAGGTCATTAGTGATATGCAGCTTGTTCTGGCTTCTGAAGGCTCTACTTCCTCATGGGAAATCCTGCCCTGCATACTGTCCTTATGCATCATTGTAAAATTTAATAATATATATTTGTTTTTCAAAAATGATTTTACAAGTTGTCTTTTAAGTATACACGTGGTCTCTATTTCCATCATTAAAATGGACATCAGAAAGAAACTCTGATTGACTGCCTGTGACTACAACACAAGATGGAAGCCTACTTTCTTGGTAGATTCTGAATGTACCTTTGTGTAGACCGGTGATGGCAAGATACTGTACATGTAATCAGAATACTGATGGTATGTTTTTGTTTCTCCCACTGTCAGACATGACTTTCACCTATGTATTGGGAAATACTAATCATCTTAGCCATTGATTAATTAGTAGCTGTTGGCAGAAACTTTTTCCACACTATTTACAGAGGTTTAATACGCAGGTATGAGGATGAAATGTGACTTGCAGATACATTGAAGGCCTGACCCATTTTTGTGGTTTAAACAGTACCGATGGCTATTAGGGAAAAAACCACTACGCCTTATGACATAGAAAACTGACGTGGTAGAGCAGTCTGTCTTCCTTTTATCAGAATTGTTCATGTAGAATAATAGAGTTAGCAGTGCTGGTAAATGTCAAACTAATATTTTTTTTAAACTCTGTTCTGAACCCCTTAAGCATTGAACTTGCATTTTCTCTCTTGAACTTCCTTAGTCATTGCTCAGTGCTGAATTCGTTCTTACTGCTGCGTTCAGATATCCTGTGTTTTATCAAGCAGAGGGCAAACTGCCGTAGCCAGATAATCTTCCTGTTTTGAGAAGTTTGTACCACTTCAATGAATTACAGAGCATTACCACCAGTTGCCTAACTGGGGTTTTTCACTCTGGAAGATGCTTTGAGATTGTCTTCCTACATTAATGATGAGAGACCTGTGGTAGCTGTGATGGCTGTTAGCGCAAGCTCCAGAAACAAGCAGGCAGATGGGCTCTGATTTTTGCAGGTCTGTTCCAACTGAACCGTTCTATCTATCGATCATCTCGTTTCAGTGATGACATGTGACTGCTTCTTAATTGCCTCCAAAGTCTTCCTTTGGTGTAAGTAGGATCGTGTGGCATTTGATTTTCCCTTTTTTTCTCCCACCCGTCGGTAGGCGCTGTACGAAGTATAAAAACAATATCCTACCTAATGGCTGAAATGGACTGTAAATGCCTTTAAATGCTCTTGTGAGCTTTAGTTTTACAGCTAAGGGGCTACAAATAAAATATATGATATAAGAAGCCTGTGGAATTTCAGATAGAAAAGTTACATAGAGCAGGATAAACTATTTAAAATTCCCTGACAAAACAGTTTCTCTGAATGCACAAACTGATGTTTGTTCTCTCCTACAATTTTGATGTCTGCTACGTGTTCAGAGGACAGTTTGTTAGTAATCCTTGCTTTTTGATGCTTCCTATGTTATTACATGCACAAGATCGAGTTATCTGTCCACGGTGATAAAATCCTGTACAATAAGATGTACAGGATTTTCCCCTAAGATGTTTGTGCAGTGAATATTAATGCTAATAGATTTGCACTTACGTAATACAGACCCCTGTGGTTTTAGTTAATAACTATTTACTTCATATTGGAACAAATTCAATGTCAAAAGATGTTCCCTGTCAATTCACAGCATTCATAGAGTTGTTACAATATCAAACATTTGCTAGAATTTACTGTACTGGAAAGAATCACAGTGCTATTACAAGAATTATGCTTATTTTTCTTTATGTATTATGCAGCTATTGCTACTATAAAAATCTGGGGAAAGGTTTATTAGCATTATTTTGCCATGTAAATCCGTGCCACTCTTCCAGCATTACAGCTGATATTCGTAGTACA
This sequence comes from Lagopus leucura, assembly GCF_019238085.1. NCBI lineage: Eukaryota > Metazoa > Chordata > Aves > Galliformes > Phasianidae > Lagopus > Lagopus leucura. Next base: position 9,940,494 of record NW_024962256.1, read on the forward strand.
AGGATGTTGCTGAGGATGTGTTGCTAGGAGAATTGCAAATAGTTCTGCTTATACTGTAGTGTCTTCCAGGAGTCCAAAAGCCAGTGTGCTCTCACTGCAAGGCTTTTTCATTTCTATGGCAGTTTCTGTTCAATAATTTAAGCAGCAAGCTCTTAAAACAGGAACTTAAGGACAGTTCCTTATCTGCATTATTGTTTAATACAAACCTTTAATTGTTCTCAGTAAACATCGGTAGTTTTTGTGGGTGTTCAGAGGAAAAAAAAAAAAAGATAAAATGCATCAAATGATGACAGGAAAAAGCAGTTCTGTTCCTCAGCCTCAGCCCACGGGTTTGCCAAATGGTCAGACCTCCAGAGAGAGCCATCTGGGCCCAGGGCGCTGGGAACGCCTCGGCTGCAAGCATCGACACCAAATACAGTTTGTCTCCCTTCTCATCCTAGCTTTTCAAATGTTGTTGGGCAGATAAAGATGGGAAGAGAGAAGCAGATTCCAGCTCTGTTCTTGAGCCTTACGTCCTCCCTTCTGCAGGATGAGGGTTGGGTGCCACGCGATGGGAACCTCACTGCAGGGCAGATCAGTTGTGTAGGCTGTGCTCCAGCCTGCTACGAATGGGAGATGACAGACAGAGGTCAGCAGTTGCAAGGCATCAGAACACTGCCAGCTCTTTCTGCTTGGATTATAGTTACATGCAGATAGGTGTAAGGAGGGTGTGAAGCAGGGCTGGAGGATGTGGTTGGGTAATTTAGGGCTAAAACCTGACATCTTTAGCAGGGCGTTAATTGATGAATAACATCCGTCTAGGAGATTTGCACTTGCACTCCAGTGCTGTCACTGGGAAATACATGCCATGTAATTTTCACCTTCTCGAGCAGGACACTTGCGAGCAGCTTTTAGTTTCAAGCAGGTTCTGGTTCTGGCTTTGCTGCAGCTGTAAATTGTTAGCGTGCAGTTAGAGCTGAGTGTGCTGACGGTGGGAAAGGAGAGAGGGACACAAATCAGTCTGACTTCTGCAGCAGGAAAGGATGGTGCAAAAATGAACACTGGCTACCTGAAGAGTGATGCTTAATTGCTGTGCTGTGTAAATTTTCTTTCCTGAAAGCTGGTTCTACAATGTTTCTGAAATAACTTGAGGGAAGAGCTCAACTCTGATGTGAGGTGAAGCTGTGTTAAATTCAAACGTGAATTGCAAAAGCCTCAAATCTCAGAGTCTCAAATTCTCATTGCACATGAGCAATGTGGAACGAGTGGAGCCTGTGGGCAGCACAGGTGTTCCAGATCACAAGAAAAACTGATTTTGGTTCGATATGGGGAGAACTGGATGGAGAATGAAGGGGAAAACAATGTGAGCATGCGTGGATGGTGTGGAGATGTAAATTGCCTCCAGGCTTCGTGAACCTGTGAGACAACGTGGAGGAAGAGCTTTCAAAACATTCTGGTGTTGTAGGATGGGTTATTTGTGGTACGGACGATGAGGAAGTGCATTAAAATAATAATTAAAGACCCTCTTAGGGATATTTATATGGCCCCTTTGTCAGCTTGAGTTATATACTCTGCTCATCTGGAATGTGGGATTGCGGCTGTGAAGCCCCCTATTATTAATCGGAATTGCCTGAGTAACGCTCTAGGCACCAGAATTGCCTCCTAGTCAGATAATTTGCATCATATTTATCGGGGCTTTGTGTGTTTTTATACTCACACAAAGTGTGAATGCAGGAATATAACACATTTTTCTCACCAGCTCGCGCAGCTAGGACTGCTAAGACACAGATTCACCTTGAATGGAGAAACTTAGGCCCAGCTTATAGAAGGGATCGGTGTTCTTGGTGTTAACAGGCAGTTCAAGCATAATTTCTTGCTGAATTACTTTCTTCAGCATTGGGATGTTTTGTCTGTTCCTTTGTCAACTCTCAGAGATACTGCAGTATTTTATTTCCTGATGGCTTCGATACACAAAAATGTATTAAAGCGATCCACAACTCAAATGTCTTTACTTGCAGCTCTCTCCTCATATCTGACTGTATTTGCAGAAAAGAATAATGAATGTAACAACAAAATGGGCACGAACAACCAATTACTAATGATTGGAAGGAGACTGGGCTTGCTGTAAATGTTTCTTATTTACATATAAATCACAAATGCTATTGATTTGATTGAATTCTCTCTTCTTCCTTCTTTTCCCAAGGAGAGCCGAAGCTAACAAGCCCCAAACCACTTTCCATATTCTAACTTCACAACGCAGCCCTGAACCTACAAACCTGCTTACTTAGTTTTATATTAAGCAGGATGGAGGCTCTTGTTTAAATATTTTTTAAGTCACACCATGGTTCAAACATGAGGGGCTTGGTTGGGTTGCAGCTCTGACCTCATGGACTCCATCAAGAGCAGCTCAGGTGTGAGCGCTCCTCCCTGATGCGCTTTGGTGGCAGCTCTGTGCTCTGCCTGTTGTTAACTGCTGACTCTTCCTCTCTCCACACCACACCACACAGGCTCCCCTGCCTTTGCTTTTGTTGGCAAAACTGTTTAGTTTTATAACAATGTGCCGCAGCAATCATGGATGGGCAAAAATAACAGGAGCTGCTTGCTTCTCTTCCCCGTGGATAGCGGGAACATGAGTTCAAGCTGGGATTCAGTCCGTAGTGTTTCAGTGCCAATAACAAGGAATCACTGCACCAGGGCAAATGGAAGTAAATGCACACAGAGGATAAAGACCTCAGGTCTTTGGTAAATTGACTGCAGAAGTTATGTGCATTTGTGTTCTTGGGTCACCATCTGACTGCAGTTTCTTCTAACTCGTTCAATGGAACTGGAGTTTGTTAGGAGGGGATTTTAGGAACCAGGCTGGAGTGGCTCTGCAGGAGTAGCTTTATTCAGGACTCCTGTATTGACAGTGAATACCAAAGTCTCATTTCATATACAGCTTGTCCACTCTCAGCCATACAGTTAAATCCCTGACAGCATATAACTGGTTACAGATGGGCTGCTCCAGCTCAGTTTTGGTGGCTGCAGCGTCAGAGATGCACATCGAGGTGGCATTACAGAGATGTTTAATGCAGCGTGGGCTGAGTTTGAGGCCATTGCTAGAAAACTCTCCAGATCTGGGAGCTGGGCATGTGATGGAACCTCAGCACCTCCTCATAAGGACAAGAATCTCCTCTTGTAATGAGAGTTTAAGAAGTTCAGATCCGCATCCAAGTGCTGCAACACTTGGAGGCCTCCAGAGCCAGGGCTTTTACATTCATCCCGTGTTGTTCAGGCAGTGAAAACGGCCCGTATTCCCTTCTATGCTTCTGTATTTAAATCATGGATTTGGCTGCAGTAATTATTGTTGGACTACAATCAGCCCATGCCCTTTTGCCACTGATAGAAAAAAAAAAAGTAGGTAAAGAGGAGGACATCACAAGCAGCAGATGCAACACTGCGTTGTCACTGTTACAACATATACCTTTATGGGACTGCTATTCCTGTATGTAACTTTGACTTAAGGCAGAGGGCATTGCAAATCTGCAAACAAGTGGAACTGCTCTGAGGTGTGACGGGATCATCCAGCAGAGAACCTATTTTCTGCCTGAAAGTAGTAGCCTTGGAGTCAATTGACTTCAAAGCGGTGATGTGCCACTAAAACAGGAGAATGCTCTGATCATCTTTTGTGCAGTCAATAATCGTTTAAGACTGACTGTTGGTACCCAGGGAGTCGCACCTGTGTACATCCATAGGTTACTGTACAGCATTGTTCTGAGCAGAATAAAAGCAAACTCTACTTCTCAGAAGGCTGAATGTGGAACTCCCACCGCGTTCACCACACTGAGGTGTTTTTTTTTTACTTAAAATGTTTGCTGTCTCATTTCCTTCAAGCCTACTGGATCTAAAAAGATAGACAAGATGTAAGTTAGTGCTGTGCTGTAAAACAGGTACAGATTGGTTGCTAACGTGTTTTTTAATCCTGCATAGATTTTCAGCAGTGCTTCAAATAGTGGCTGTCACAAGGCGTGAAACAACACCTTTTCAATATCTGATTTAAGCAAGCTTTCTTTGTGTGTCATTTCCCCAAGCACTGTGAATGTTGTGACTGTACATCCCAAGTTCTCCCTGCCAAGTTGACTGTGGCTGTGCGAGGAGCTGCCGTGCGATACGCAGCTCCGTTGCTCTGCAGAGGTATCCTTACACTTAGCACAGCTTAGCTTTTGGCAAGCTGGTAGGTTTCCCCAGCTCTCGCTCCCCCATCGGCCACAGCACAGAGTTTGGTTGCTCTGAAATTCTCCAGCACAGGATAAACAAAACATTAACGTCTCCCTGTGTCGTTTGTGGGTCTCTGGCAGCAGAAGTGTTGTGCTGACCAGTAGTGTTCAGTCCCTGGTAGTGCACACCAGGAGCCGGCTCACACGCTGGGTTGCTGCTTGTGCAGGCTCTGGGGCTCTCAGCTCGACTCTCCTTACACGTTCATCTGCATCAGTTTAGCTGCTCATCTGCCTCCAAATTTATTACGAATGCTCTGCATCTGTGATACAAACAAGATTTCTGACACTGAAATAGTTAACTGGGAAAGAAATGCAGCGGTGATCTTAGGAGCTACTTGTTTGTGTGCTTCATTAGTGGGAAGGGTGCAGTGCTGTCCCTTGGTAAGTGACTGAGCCACGGTGCTGCTCCCTGCTGCCTTTTGGTTCTGTCTGCGTGCGGTCAGGCTGGGGAAAGGCACTGCTTTCACTCCAGATTACAAACATTTGGAGCATCCTCTTAAAATATATTCGGCAGTAATAATTACGGAGCCCTAAAGAACACATCTCCCATCAAGGGCATTGTGATGTCCTTACCAACAGGAAGAAAAAAAAAAAAGCTTATTTAGTGTCAGCCTTCTCCAGTGAGCTCATTCTGGGCAGCAGTATGCTTTAAATGCAGTGCAACAGCACCTTAAACTCGAGGGCGGTAATTTTATTTTACAGCTGCTCATTAGGAGCACTCAGATTAGCAATGTACATCATGTATTTCCACTGAAGCCAAGGACTGTGCCACCACTGTATGGAACAGGGCTGTGGGTGACAAAGTAGTGATGTCTGGGCTCCGACAGATCTCCATCCGAGCTGCTCGTGCGCACTGGTAATGCCAGAACAAAATGCAGCTTTTAACTTGCACCTGCTTTTTGGACTTGGGGAACAGAATTGCTGTAGTGAGAGGAAGGCAGAGGCATGCTGGTAGGACACCCCTCGGCCTCTCCTGGGGAATGTGCTCCTTCTCCTCCACACCGGTTGTTTCTACTAGAGGTGTTTGTTTGCAGTGTTGCATTAAATGCAGCGCATGGCTCGGATGGTGACAGCCATGTGATTTCAGCGAGGAGTTCTTCATCCAGCAGCGAGATTTTAACCTTGATATATACAGCACTGCTGTCAGCACTGTGATTACGGGCAGTAATCGCCAGCGTACACTTAAGCAGAGGGATGAATCTCCTTTCTATTAGGCATGACTCGTTTTGTCTTTTCTCACTACTTTCCAATGTTTCATAGAAAAATATAATGCTGCTCAGGGGTGGGAAAATCAGCTCCGTGCAAACTTCCTGACCACAGACCTCAGGAGCAGAACCCTCCCCGCAGCAGCTGAGCCCCCCAAGGTCAAACCCAGCGCTCCACCACCTCCACATCCCACGGCAGCGCTGGGGCCCGTGGCCAGGCCCTGGGGGACGGCAGTGCGAGCTTCAAGCTGCGCTCTCCGCATCCCCGCTGCTCCGCGTCCCCCTGCCGCCTCCCCACCGCCCTGTGCAGCCTGCACCCCTCGCTGCTCGGAGCTCCTGACCTCGATGCTCGGCGTCCCGTCTGCCCGCTGCGTTTCCACCCCGTCTCCCATCGAGCGGTGCTGGTGACGGGGGCTCGGAGCGTTAAGAGCACGTTCCCGGGCGAGGAGCTGCCTCCCAGCACTGCTCGCCCGCAGAACGGTGGCCTTGAGGCGAGGCGGTTTTGGGGCCGATTTGCCCCGAAGTGCCACACCGCAAGTTGGGCGCTGCGCGAGGATCTCTCGGCGCCGAGCGAAGGAGCGGCGGCAGCTCCTCGCGACCCTTCCTAGGCTGGGCTCCGCGCTCCGCGCCCGCACGGCGCCGTGCCGCCGGCTCTCTCTGCTGTTTCCCGGCGGAAAGCGGCGGTGCGGGCACGCACGGTGCGCATCTTCCCTTCTCCGCCGTGAAAGTTGGAGCGCGCAGCGGCTGCCAGGCGGCTCCGGATTGCGTAACGGCGGAGCTCCGCGCTCAGCCTCGGAAGTTTCCCCCATAGAAACGGGGACGCGCGGCGCCCGCAGCGCTCCCCGGGCTCGGGGCAGCCCACGCCGGGCGCCGTTCCGCGGCGGGTCCCTTACCTCGTGCTCCTCACTGCCGGGCGCGGGTCTGGGCGCTCGCTGGGCGCCGCATCTCCCTCCGGGCGCCGGGGCGGGCTGGCGGCGAGAAGCAGCGCGGCTGGGGCCGCAGGCTGCCCCCGGCTGGCCGCGCTCCGCCCGCCCCGAGCGGCTCTCGGTACCGCTCAGCTGCGGCCGCCGGAGCGCTCGCTAGAGGCAGCCGCCGCCGCCGCGCTCTCGCCCGCTGCCCTCATCGGAGCCCGGCGCTGCGTTGCGGAGACGGGGCTCGGGGGGGGGGGCCGCTCCGGCAGGTGCCCGCGGCGGCGGCGGGGGAACTTGTTGAGCGGGACCGCGGTGCGCCCGGCCGGGCTGCGCGGGGCTGAGCGGCAGGAGGGAGGGAAGGAAGGAGGGAGGGAGGAGCCGGGGGCCGGGCCGGCAGCGGGGAGCCACCTCGGAACGGGGAGGAGGGAGGGAGAAGGGAGGAGGGAGCGGAGCGGGGGGCGATGGGCGGTGGGGACGGGGTTGCGCTCGGAAATCCGTAATTGGGGCCGGATTCGACGGTGACGGATGGGGTTGGGAGCAGCGTGCGCTGCCTCCCTGGTTGGCTGTGTACGCCGTATTTCGTTGCGCTCCTCGGCCGAGAGCGCCGGGGAGACGCGGGTCTGCCGCTGTGCCCGTGGGGCCTCGGGGGCTGGGAGGATGCGCGGGGGCTTCTGAGTGCTTTCATACGGCGGATAAAAGGGGTACGAGCTGAAGGTAATCGCGACAGGGTTCTTACAACTTCACTCCCATCTCCCTCTCAAACCACACTATTGCTTTGCAGAGGCCTTAGCAGAGACACGAGAAAAACGTGTTAAAAGGAAAGGGGTCAGGTGCACGAAGGCAGGCCTGCCTGTCAGCAGATGCCACAGCAGTCCCCCAGCCTAGGCAGCAGCCCTCTGCCCTTTCCCTTCTGGAACACCCCCATAGCACTGCTGTTCCCCAGGTGCTGCTTTTGTCTCCTTTTAGCACAGCATGAACCTCAGAGCCCGATGAGGCGGTGCAGCCACGCAGTGCGATGCAGCAGAAGCACTGGCTCAAGTCCTGGACATCTTTTTAGAGTTAATTAACTGGAGCAGACCATTGCACCAGCGAGCTCACACTGCTGCTGCTGTAGCTCTGTATTTGTGCCAGCTCTGCTATCTCTGCACAGGGACAGAACCCAGCAGTGGGTGCAGAAATCCTTGCGGCCCCATTTGTCACGTAAATATCAGTGTGGAGGTGGATTCACAGAAATCCTTGCCTCTTAAATCAGGATTTAGCTGCTCAGTGCTGGAGCAGAGGGAGGTATAACACACCACGCAGTCAGCAGAGGGCAGTTCTGCTGCTCTCCTTATCCTCTACCTGCCCCGGTGCTCCCTGGACCTCCTCCTTCTGTGCCTCAGCTCTGCAAGTTTACAGCTCTGCAGCCACACCACAGGGCTCGGAGCTCATAGCATGGCAAAGATTGCAGTTTGGGATCTCTCTGGGTTTCTCAAAGGAAATCTTATCGTGAAGAGACAGGTGGGAAGATCTTCAATGCCAGCTTGCTTGAAAGAGCAACCAACACCGTGCTTTTTGGTTTCTGTTTTCATCAGCACTGATACGCTTTATTCCAAGACCTCTGCAGGTTTCTTTACACTGAAATACAATTGGCTTTGACTGTAGCCAGTGTATAAGCTTGGGTAAAATTAAGTGGTGCGGTGACCACCTTCTAAATGCGTATGCTGTTTGGGCAGAAGAAATTGATCATCTCGAGCAGACAGTGTCACTTTTTCACCAGCTGGGCACGTGAGCAGTGCAGCCTGCATCCCACAGACCGGGACTGCTGGCTGAAAAAGCTGTGGCTGTGTAACCTTAGTGGCTGGAAGGGGAAAGCCCTCTGACAGAGGCAGCAGTTAAAAGAACATTATCATCTTCTCCACGATCACATTTAGAGGCTGTTGTGCCAGGGCTGGTTGTTCTTGCACAGCATTACACGTATGTCTCATTTATAAAGGTAGGCAACTGAATGACTTTTGTTCTTCCTGGTAGATTTTGTGAGAATCAGGAGGGTCTTTCCAGCTGCAGTTCATATTCCTGTTTGCTCTGTGCGTGTATGCTGCTTGCACTGTTGGTGTGAAGCATTGCTACGTTGTACCCGGCTTCCAATTAATCATGCTTTGTGAAAAATGACGTGATTCCCTGATTATCATGCTCCGCGTCACTGTAGGTGTGTATAGAAGTAAAGATGTTGGCAAAATGGAGATGCTTCATCATCCCATTTGCCAATTTTTCAGCCTTTAAAAGATGCTGAGTGCAACTGTGCTGTAATGAAAGGTGTCAACATTATTCTTGAAGAGGCAGAGGGAGTTCTGACTTCAAACTGTAAAGGCGCAAAGAGAAAAAAAGACAATTTATTACTATTCCTTAAAGTACAAATTCATTTTGTTTTAATGGAGCGCCCAATCTTCACATATTGCCTTTTTCTTCGGGCACTTGGCAGGAAGGAGTGAGTGCTTCCCAGGGCCCTGACGTGTGGCTGTGCTGGTGGAAGCCCCGTGTTGGATCAGGCTGTGTCTAGGAGCAGTAGGGTATGAATGTGGTGGTACCTCTGCTCAGATAGAGAACCACTGCAGGAAAGGGTCCTCTCTGCAGACACCCGAGGTCAGGCTGGATGGAGTTCTGAGCACTTGACTGAGCTATGAGCATCCCTGTTCATTGCAGGGGTTGGACCTGAAGCCTTTAAAGATTTCAGCACGTGCCCTTTTGGCTGCCAGCAGTTGGAGCAGAGGCTCCGTGTGCTCATTCCAGCTGCACAGGTTTTGTCTGGTGAGAAGCAGGAGGACTGCTCACTGCGAGCACTTTGAGCAGGTGCTTCGTATGATTATGCTCTGCTAGAACATGCAGGACATGCAGTGCAGTGCTAAGATGTGATTTTCTGGAGTTCTTGTAGTTCTTGTCTGTCCTTGAGAAAATGAGCTCGAACCCAGCTCAGGGAGAAGTGAGAGAGGGCAGCCTCAGTTATCTGCCAGGTGTTTCAGCTGCCACCAGCATGAAAAAGGTGATCATCCACACCAAAGTCATTTTTAAAGCTAACGTTTGGACTTCCCTTAGAATAAATGTGCATCATACGCTGAGGTCCAGATCCTGGAAGAAGTTCAGAGTCCTATCAGAAGGGGAAAAGACAAAAATAATCTGGTGCCAAATGCACAAGTGTGTGACAGGAGAGCAGCTGCTGGCTCAGACTGAGGCTGCCACGGCCTGCTCCTTTCCTGCAGGACCTCCTTCTCCTGCATTTCTCCTCCCAATCATCCCATTTCACGTGGGACATTTTAGTGCTGGCTGTTGCTGAGGGTACCAGCCACGTGCTCTGGGTTCTGTCCGTGTGGAGCTGCCCATGATGGAGGGGATTCAGCCCTCCAGTGAGATAGTTGGCACTTCCTGGTGGTGTGGGTTTCAGTTGATTTGGTTTTGTTGGTTTGGATTTGTTGGATTTGTGAAACGTGAGCTTCTGTCTGCCTCTTGTAAATTAAGTAACTTTCATTAGAGGGTGCTAATTGCTGTGCTATTCCAAAACACGTCAGCCAGCTTACCAAGAGTACATCATCATTTGGGACTAGTTAATTTATCACAGGACCTTTCAGCCTTCTTTTTAGTTGAAAGATGGGTGAGTTTTGTTTGATTTGAGACAGGTAGGCACGAACAGTGTTTTGCCTTCTCACTCCGAGTCGTTTGGGACCAACGCTATCATTCCATCCTTGCGAAACCACGTGTGTTCATATCACCGAGGCTTCATCTGTGTGAAGGAGGTTGTTACTTCCATTCCTGTGTATGAGAGCTGTGATGTGTTCCATTCTGAACCCGTTATTTATTTATTTGCTTGAACCTGCCAGGGGAAGAAAAATAGAAGAGCATTAAATATGCTGCTCTCCTCCAGCTGAGGAGAATGCACACTTGGCTGGAATTTCAAGCAGGTCCTCATGCAGTCCCATCCTGAGAGGTGCTCTTTGCATTGAGGAAGAATATGGCTGTGATGACAAAGAAATAAGGTCTCTCAGAGCCTTCCAGTTTGGCAAAATTTGAGATATTTAATTGGGTGTCTTACTCTGGTATAACTTGTATTCCATGAGCTTGGACAATTCGATCTGAGACAGTGTTTATGTCGGTTCTTTATCTATGAAGCACAAGTAATTGCACATCTGTTAACTTAGAGGAACATTTTGAAGATAAAGGGGATTTAAGATTATAGTACCCATAATACCTGTGTGCAGCTGAAATATTAAATAGCTGATGAAGTGAACTGCTGTTTTTGGGTGTTGTGCTTGGAAAAGAAAAGTGCTGAGTAACATCATTAGCTCTGATGATAATTTCTGTACTTCCTTGGTGTAAATATGAGCAGGATTTGGACCCCTCTTAATTTCCCTTTGCACAAATCACTGGGAGAAAAGCACAACGGATCTCAGCATCTATAGCTCAGGTTTCAAGTTCAGGTTGCACGCTGTCTCATTAGGAATCCAAATTGCCATGGATGTTAGCTTATCCTTCACATGAAGAAGGAGGACCTCAATTTGTTGGGGCGGAAGGATTTTTTTTCACTGCGTTTGTCGTTCAGGAAAGTTACTGTCCAGTGTGTAGATGTTTGGGAGCAGGGGAGTAAACTGATGATTGGAAATCATAGAATCCCAGAATGGTTCGGGCTGCAAGGGACCTCAAGGATCATCCAGTCCCAACTCCCTGCTATGGGCAGGGACACCTCCCACTAGACCAGGTTGCTCAAACATACACTTAACTGAACAGAATTCCCTAAATAAAGCTTGGCAGAAAATGCCACGAAGGAAGGTTTGAACTTTGTTCTTTCACTACCATTAATCTTATGCTCTTGTGCTGAGATTACAAGAAAGGGTACATGATACAATCTGCTGTGCATCGTTTGCATTCATTAGCTCTGCCTCTGTTAGTGCATGAGAATGCAGATGCAACATTACACTTTTACAGCAGAAGAGGTCCAACAGTGGCAGTTCCTGGTTGCTTTCAAAGTCACGCCTCCACCATGACCCTGACAACACAGAGGACCCACTTCCAAACTCCTGAGATTATCAGATAGTCTCCTGTCGTATGTACGAGTTGCTGAACCACTACCTAATAAAGATGCACTCCATAGATGCAGCATTCTGCACTGATTGAGTTATCATGCAGCCTGTATGGTTGGGAAATAAATGAGGGTCTGGGAGACCGTGATGTATGATGCCCTAAATGCCTACATTTTGTTCATATTTGAAAGGCAGTTTAGCTCGTCGTCATTACTGATGATTTGTGCTTTTATAGGCCTTCCTTTTGCATTTCAGAAATCCTCTGTGCCCATCTGAATAATGAATCACCATCTTTGATTTGCTCTGTAAGAACAAATGTGAAATTATATTCTTATTAAGATGTCTTGAGAAACCGTAAGCGTGGGTGACATTTTCTAAAGGAGTTTCATGCCAAGTTTGCTAATATTTTGTTTTGTCTTGTTTATTTTATTATCTTTTCACATCGCGGGGATCTATCTCCAACTGCTTTATGGCAAAGGGAGAAATACTGCCCTGCTTAAAAAGAAAAAATATGGAAAGAAATCCTATCATACTTTTGATTGCTTTCAAACAAATGGCTTCAGATTTAAGCACCTAATGAAATCTGGAATGAGCTTGAATTCCATCTTAGAATTCAAGTTACCGACAAAAGGAAGGCAAATGTAACAAATAATGGGAATACTTTCATCTGCTTCATATTTGCTCTTTGGTGGAGCAATATATTATTTATACAACATTGATTTCATTAGAAGGCGGATTTGATGTAACTTTTCTGTCAAGCTGGAGACCCATTAAATGTTATAAGGTACTGTAAAATCTCAAGCCCTCAGTAAGGTTTTCTTGATTCAAATTTGCAGTAGTTCAATATTTCAATAAAGCATAAAAATACGCGCTTTTGCGTGCTTTTACATATTCCTTCAGCATCAGAAGCCCAGATAGAACCATAGAACCTTGGTGTTAATGCGTGGTGCTTAACAGAGAAAACGGGCTGAAATAAAGTGGATGGGAAATGGAAATCATACAAAATTATGCGAGGGAAGTAAAAGTGAGCAGTGCAAACAGTCTGAAGTAAATTGGGTGCTCCATTTCTGTTGGTTTCATGAGTCTAAAACAAAACTGCGTGTTTTGGCTGCGCTGTGCAGAAATGAACTCTGTAATACTGCCTCCGAAACCCATATGTGGGCACCAAAGTCTCAGTAGTTTTGATGCATGGCAAGGAGTAATGCCAGCGTTTGGAAGCAGACAGGAAGAAGCAGGTTGTGGTATCACAGGCACCCCACGCCTTGAAGTACATATGTGCAGTTAAAAGCTTCTCTGCTCTTATTTAATGAGGAGCACGTTGAAAAAAGGAGGAGAAAACTCAGGTCTAATGCTGTGAATTACGATGGCCACCCTAAAATTAAGAAAGAGCATGACTCAAATGGAAGAAAAGAGAATGTTGTAGCCCACCTGGTGCTCTGGGAATGCATAACTTCTGCAGGGTCTCCATGTGGCCCTTATGGTGCAGAACAAGGAGGTAAAGAGCAGAGAGCTATTCAGGAGGTGTTTAAACATTTCTTTCTTTATCTGCTATATATTTCTTAAAAACAGTAGTGTAAGTGTTCTTGGGATAACTAACCATGCAGGCTGCCATAGGAGCACGCAGTGTTTCAAAAGCAAACAATGTTTTCAGTCCAAAAACTTCTAGAAACTTCACTTTATTAATGCAGTATCTAATAGGAGCACGTCACATTTGAGGACTTTAAGAACTTGGAGGTGCTCAAGGCTGGGTTGGATGGGGCCCTGGGCAGCCTGGTCTGGCATTAGATATGGAGGTTGGTGGCCCTGTCGGCAGCAGGGAGGTTGAAGCTTGATGATCCTTGAGGTCCCTTCCATCCCAAACCGTTCTATGATTGTATGGTTATCTGATGATAAATATGGGAAGCTCGGTAATGATGCTAAATGAGCGTATGGTTGACAGCAGGGGCAAAGTGAGGTCCTTGTTAGTGCCAGTGGTGTGGCTCCTCCAATACAGCATAATAAAAGTGACTCTGTCCTTTATGAAAAATGGTCTCTAGGATACTACATTAAAAACCATTGAAAGTAGCACTATATTTTGATTCCCTTAAATTTTTAATCAAGTTCAGCACTTTAAATATTGATACTTAGCAACAGCTGAGGAGCTTGATAAGCACATGCTTTAAATTGGGGAGGTGTCAGCCAGTGCTGAGCCCTGTGCCCTCCTGGTGATGTGGGCTGGGTTGGTGGGGCAGGAGAAGCCCAGCCATGGGCTCAGCTGGTGACTGCAGGACAACACACAGAGATTGGTACTTTGGGAGTTGTTCTCTTAGAGATTCAGCTGTGCTGTGTTCCCATGGTTTGGAGCCTCTGAGGTTGTGTGTGTCTGAGGAGCTCAGATTTGCGTGTCAGCTGAAATGGGGAGAGGAATGTTGATAGGGGGAATCCTCCTGCAGAGCTGCAGCACCAGAAGCACAGGTTTGGTTGAAGCAGAGTGCTGGTGAGGCTCAGCAGCAAGGTGGGCAGATGCTGGAGATGCCGCTGGGCGCGTGCTGCAACAGCCAACAGCTACAGGATTTTTCATTTTCTTCAAGAGAACTCCAACAGGAGAGAATGTCAGTGTTAACCTGAGGGTAATTACTCCACGTTTCTTCTCTTCATACAACTTGGTGGAGACGAGGTCGCTTAAAATCTGAAGGTCTCAGTTGAAATGTTCTCCTAACATCTGAGAAAGCTCCTTTTCAGTAAGGCTGTGTGATGAAGGGAGCAGCAGGTTTTGCATTGTGCAAAGTGCCTGGGCCTGCCCTGCAGAGTGCTGCTGGGGGCTGGAGCAGAGGTGAGGCTGAGTCCCCTCATCACTTGCTCAGGAAGTCCTTTGTGTTTGTGCCTCTGAAATGTCTCAAAAGAGAGAAGCAGATTTTGTGCTTACTGTGATTCTTATAAAGCAGGCAATGTGTTTTTTGGTTTTTTTTTTTTGTAAAATACGTTGTAACTTTTAGTATTTGCATCTAGTTTGGGTTGGAAGGGATCTTAAACACTGCCTAGTTCCAGCCCTGCCACCGTCAGCAGAATAGTTTCAGTTGTATCATATACATTATACAGAAAGACATTTTAAGGTGGGTTTAAAAGCTGTACCTCCATATTACAGCATCTCCCCACTCTTCCTTTCTTTGCACTCTCATCGCCAGTGCTGCTACTCTCTGATGTCTGCATGACTTGTTTCCTATCAGCTTCAAGAGCTGTATCCAGGTTCTAATGATGCAAACCTTGTGGTTTGCGTGCCTCAGATTGTTTGAATCCCTCTTCTGCCCTTGTGATCCCTCCTTAGGATCTGTTCCTCCATCCGCTCCTCTTGTTGTGTCTGTTGTGCCTCCCTCCAGTTTTGAGGCTGTGTTCATTTACCAAAGTCGTCGTTCCTCCTCTGTGAGATGATGTTGATTCTTTGATTCACAGAACGTCACTGGAGCTTTATTTGTGAGCTAAGCTCTTACTGGGGAGGCTGAGCTAATGAGGTTTGCTTTGATGAGTATTTTTGTTACATCACGCCAATTAGAAGGTGACAGATAAGCTCTGTGGCAATTGATTACCTGGGGAAGGTCCTGGGGGCTGAGGGGCATGCCGAGCAGGTGGCAGTGCTGCCCCATCAGGAACAGGGTGATGGTCCCAGCCTGTGCTGTCCTTGTTCACAGTGTTTTAATTAAAGAGAGTTGAACTTAAAAATTTGCTTAAGAAGAAATGAAAACCTTTTAAAATTCTGGGTGTTGCAAGCAAAGATAACAAAGTGAAGATTCCTGCCTAGAGAACCGCCAGATATGGGGAAAAGCAAAAACTTTTGCCTGTTAATTTTTTTTCATTTAGTGGGGAGCAAAAAACGTTCTAATAATTCGCAGGGATGTGCAGAGTATTTTCCTTTTATTTATGTATATTTATCACTTAGTTCAAATTGTAAAAACACCAATTTTGTCCTTCTGGCTAATGACTTTGGGTATTGTTTGTGCTTTCTGCATGCAGAAACTGTCCATATACCCTATGGTCTATTCCCTGTAGGAATAAGCATCATCAGGTTTATTTTCTCAGCCCTGCAAGACATTTTGTCTGACTCTACTTTTCCTAAGACATAGCTATTCAAAACATACATCCTTAAATTTACCACCTCAATATATAATGAGTTGTATTCAGCCATTCCAGTCGGAGTTTCTTGGTGATTTCAAGACTTGCTTTTGCCAGATTGGAAGAGCGGGTGTGAATGTTGTAGGCTGTGCCATAAATCAGGATCAGTTCGCTTTTCTGCTGTGGCTTCATATATTCTGCCCCGAAAAGGAAGGAGTTCTATAGCCTGTATTATGAAGTTGCTTATGATGATATACCAGATTGAGTAGTGTTTTGAGTGGAACAAAATGGGTGTTTTCTTAACCTTAGCTTCCTGTAACTAGTTGTGGATAATTAGGATAAAATGGAGTTCAGATGCAGGAGTGAACATCTCTCCTCAGCGCAGCCTTCCTCCCCTCCCACAGCCCCACGGTCCGGCTGTGTTCAGGGCTGTTCCTTACAAAGAGATGAGCTAATCTGCTTTGTAATATTATTGTTATGCAAACTCTTGCATGATACAAGCTTTCTTAAGTAATCCAGTGTTCAGTAGGACTGCAGTTGGCAAGCTTCTGATTTGGGAAGGGAGAGCTTTCAGTAGATAAGCCTTTTTTGACATGTGCATGCTGAGTGGGACAATTTAGGCAATCCTGTTTGCAGTTTACTTCTGTGGAGTTATTTTCTAAAAATGTGAAGAGAAAATAAACTTGTGCTTCCTCCAACTAGTAAAGGCCACTCAGTATTTTGCACAGATCTGAGCATATAAAGGCGGAAGAGTATGATTTGTGTCTAACTCTTTATGCATCTCATGAGATTTCTATGGTAATATGAAGTGACTTTTTAACATTCAGTGCAGAGAAAAATGTTCCAAACTAAAGCTAATTTTTGTCTTTGAATGGACTTGGGGACCTGACAGCTGTATACACGCACATGAGCTGAATGCATCCTCGGACTTTTAATATATTTTCTGTCTCAGTAGAGAAACTCTTCCATTTAGAACCTCTTGCTCTTTACTTTAAATGACATTTTCCATTGTCTCCATTCCGGTAGCTTTTGTACACTTTAAGCAGCTACAAAAGTCTTTAGACTTTCCACTTAAATGTTTACAAACTCAGTGTTTTTATCCACACGCTTTTGTGGTTGTTTTTCCCAATTTGTTGAACAGCTGAGCCATCTTAGCCTTAGTACAAATGCATCAGTGCTGACTTCTAGATTCTCTTGCATGGGTTTAATGGCCAAATTTGTTAGTATTGATCTAGCTGTTCATTCTGGAGCAGCCATGCAGGTGAGTGGAGAGAGGTGAGAATCAGACCCATGGCTTTCAGTAGTGCTGTGTGAGTGTGTAGGAGAAGAAAAACAGAGCTGGACTTGGCCACAGGTCTAACAGTAGAAACCTGCAGCTTATCTTTGGCCTGGCTGCCATCTCTTGGATGCCTGAACAGCACAGTGTGTTGGGGCTCAGTGAAATGAGTGGTGCCAACTTGCATTCTTCATTATAAATAAAAAAAAGCCATGCTTTTTTTCTGCTGACACCAATGTAGCCACGTAACAGCCTTAAGATGAAATATGATGTGCGTGTGAAGTATGTTTATAATGGGAATTTTAATTAAAAGCCTGAATAGTCACCAAAGATGACAAGAGAGAAAGCATTTCTAAACTCATTGCCCATATCTTTTACTTAGCACACCAGGACCCGATGTGAGGCTGCCTTCAGCAGCATCTCACCCTGGGTGGTGAAATGAGGTTTCTGAAAGCACAGAACAGCCAGCTGAAGGCAGGTGGGTCAGATGCTGTGTGAGAGGTGTGGACAGACCTGTGTCCCCGTGCCTCCTGCTCACGATGCTGCCTTGGCCTTGGAATCGGTTTTAAATCGCCGATTTTAATCTCGTTTTGGATTTAATTGTAATTGCGTTTTCAGAGAGAGATTAATTCTCATTTAGGTGTGGGTAAGTGATTAAAAAAAGATCTCCAGACTTAAGTTGCTGTTGTTAACCGCGTGCATAGGCTGCATGTGTATCAAAGCAATTACATAGTTGAATATACATCTAATCCTATTCCGAGTGTTTAGTGTTACCGTGTTAGAAAATGATAAATCACTTCTTTGCTGTGAGGGGATTTAGTTTTTTCCCTCGTGATTTCTGCCAAGATGGTGTTGGAAGGAGAATGAAATTCAATTATAAATGGAAATTCATTTCGGTGGTGGAAATCCAGCATTAAAAAATGCGTTGTTATTATTGAAGATACTGAGTGTGTTGGGTATCGCAAGGACAATTATCAGAACTTGTTTTATACCTAAGTTGTTCTGAGTTATTCAGTACAGGAGCATTCCTGGTAAGTTACCGCTCTCAAATAAATGGAATAAAGGGAATGGAAAATAAGTATAAAACTGCGTGCCTGCAAAAGCAACTCTTGTGGCCATAAGCTGGTTTAATTACTTCAGAAAGATGTCTGCAGTGGGCTGTCCGCTTATTTGCTTCAGTTCTTTCGTTTGGCTTTCTTGGGGAAAAAAAAAAAAGCTTTTAAAGTTTTGATTCTTCCAACTGATTGCTTCTTCAAGTTGTCATACTTTTATTTTGTAAAGTACTTACAGGACAGGAAATGTGTTTCAATTTTACACTGTTTTAATTCAGCCCTTTTATTCACGAGTTAGTGCTGCTCCCATTTACTGTTTGTTTTTACCCCAAGAATCGTCAAGAAGACCAGCAAGGCAGAAATCACCTTCCATTACCCCCTATGCCCAGAATTGAGTAAGTGCTGTTTTCAGAATGATGCTTGCTGCACGCTGCCTTGTTTTCTGCTCCAGAAACACAGCATGGCTCCTTTGGCCTTGGAAAGACGTGGGTGCCTGCAAACCTGGCAGCAGGGCAGGTCTGCAGAGGATTGCTCAGCTCAGCCTTTGTGACCCCACACACGCTTGGTTGTGCTCCACCAGCAGTTTAGCGTTTTCTCCTGTGCTCCTGAATGTAGTGATTGGCTCCAACTCAGGAAAAGCACCCAGTTTGTCCTTCACCAAGCTGATATCGTCCTGTAAGACTCCTGGTGTTGGATTTCTGCTGCATTCAGGTGCCTTCCTGCAGTAGGAAATGTGCAGGGACTGTTTATCTGTGACGTCCTGGTGGGGATGCAGTGCGTTGAACTTAGTGGTCATCATTCCAAACAGTAATGAAAAAGAACTTAAATGAATTTAGTTTTTCACCATGTAGATGCTCAGCTGTTTTTTTCTTAGGCTGCATATTTTTGATTGCTTTCGTATCTTTACTGATGTCTCAGAGCTTTGAAGATCTCCTTGATACTGTACGTTGTTCAGCAGTAGGTGGCCTGACACAATCCCACTGGGTATTCTGCATTACTCTGGGTTTAGTAAGAGATAGCACATTTAATGATGTTATGTGGAAGAATTGTATCATTCTTGGATGCAAAGCTGCGTGTCAACTTTTTCAGGTGCTGCACGTGAATCCTTCCCTGCTTTAAATCAAGTCCCCATCGAACTGCTGTTGTTTCTTGGATTCCTGCCTTTAATTAAATGCAAAGTGCTGCATAGTTCTGTGCTATTTGATAGTGTATCCTTATTAAATATAGATACGTTGGCTTCTGTAAATACCTGTAGACAGCCTCCAGCGCTGCCTGTAGCAAAATACTGAAATCTGAACTTCTTGCTTTTCTTTGTCTGATAGGAATTACTACTGAATTTTTCTGCTGCTGCTTAAAAACTTGGCATGCGTTTTTACAAAATAGAGCAAACTGAAGAAATTAGAGATGAAGTAAGATTGCCTGCATGAGAGACAGCCTGCAGGTTGTATGACAAAGAGAAAAGTGCCCAGCAGAAAATTCCTAGGGAAAAAGAAAGCAAAACAAAAGAACTCCCAACAAAATATCTGTCCCGGTGTGTCTGGGGCTCACGGTGGGCAGCAGGGCTGTGCTCACAGCTCCTGCTCGGGACCCCAAGTAAATCATTTCTTCTCTCTGTGCTTTTGCTTTTGTGACGCTGTGGTGGAAATCACGCTTTCTCTCACTCCCCTGGTGAATCACTCTCTGCCTTCTGATTGACAGTTGCAAGGAATACGAGCAGTAACCAGGCTCCTCCTGTGTGCCTTTCTTTGCATCTGTCCTGTAGAGGTGCAGTCCAATTTGGGAGCCAGATTACAGGTGAAGAAATAGGTAATATTAGAAGACTCCTGTTGGCAGGGAAGAGCAATTTCACTTCTGTGAAATCCCATTTGCTACTACTAGATAATTAATCTTTCGAGTGCTTCTTGTCTGTCAATGTATGTAATGAAGGTCTAGCTTAAAATGCAAACACTTCTGAAATCGTATTTTCCTAATTACTTTACAAAATCACAGGCCATTATGGTAAATATTGCAGAAAGTTAAAGTCAGAAAACTGTAATCGAGGGCCTGACTGCTTCAGCAGTGCTATCTTTGCCTGTTGAGTCAGTTTCCCTGCTCTTGGGGAACAGGGAATGAGAACATGGACTATAATCCTGTTTTAATTTTCAGACCGTACAAATCACAGAATCGTAGAATCACCAAAGTTGGTCACGGCCGCTGAGATCATCCAGTTCAACCATCTGCCCACCACCAGTATTTCCCCACTAAACTGTGTCCCTCAGTACAACATCTAAATGCAAAGAGAGCCCTGTCTTTTCTTAACCATTGGTGAGATTTGCTGTAGTTTCTATCTGCAAGGACTGTATCGCCCTTCGCTGAACCAAAGCATGAGTCCCCATCAAATTTCCTCCCTGTACAATCTCCTCCCATATCCTCTGCCTGTTCTATCCTGACAGTGTTGTAGCACAGTGTGATGGTTTATGTGGTTATGAACCAAAGGCAGAAATTAGTTCAAAAATTCAAAAAGCTTCCCCAGAGACCCCTTCTTGAAAGTTCCTTTTTAACCCAAGGATATCTAATCTGCATGTTTCTATCAATTAAATTTTGATTGCATATTTTTCTGATCTTTCTTTCAAGCTTTTTGAGTCCCTCAATAAACCAGCTGTTAAATATTTTATATCACAACAGTCAAATGAGAAGCACCAAAAATAGAATAACTTGGCTTAGAAATGGCTGTTTCTTTTAGACGTATATTCATCAAGCAGGATTGCCTGTCTTCATTTACAAGCTAATAGGGAATCTTCCCATGCTATTCCCATGATTGTAGCCATAGGGCTTTCTTGCTGTGGTGTGATTTCCTTGCACACAGACAATATCCATTGTACTGTAGGCTGTCACAGTTGCTGGAATGGCTGCAGCGTAATCATTCTTATCATAGGATGCTGCTTTTATCTTAAATGTTTTCATCCTTTTATTTGCAAAACATAACTTCTTTATCTAGCCTGCATCAGCTTGGTTGTAGTTTATTTACACGGTTTCCAATGTTGCTCATATTGGATAACTAAAATTGTTGCTGATGGCTTTGGCTAACGTTATGACTCAGATGCGTTTAGTCAAAGGTAGAATTTTGTTCTGTAGGATCCATGAACTTTGGGTGCAAGAACAATCTGGTTATTTCTTATCTTTTTTTCTTTCTGATTGCATAGTCCCATCCTGCTGGCATCCTCTCCAACCAACGATCTTGAGGGTAAATCAGTTTCCAAACAATAATATGAAGCAAGTAAGACATAATCTTGCATTGAGAAACCTAAAATAAACAAGAGGGAAGGCTTTCCCTGGTGTGAGAAAGGTGTTCGTTGCATCTCTGAGGCCTTCCTCAGAGGTTGCTCCTGTATGGAAGCAATTCCTAAAATAGAGGGGGATGCACAGATGGATCAGACCTGTTTTGCTTTGCAGCTCCGTCCTGCTTCCACCCAAGTGGGATGGAAGGCGTTGTGCAACACCATTGGCTACGTTAAAAAATAAGTAATTCTAAATCCTGTGATGGTTCTGTTTAGATTTTATAGACTGTGCTAAATGCTGTGTCTGCAGAATTCCATAAAAATTGATTTTTTTGTGTGTTTTTTCCTTTTTTTTTTGCTTCTTGAATATTAACCTTGCCCATAAATACTGTTCTTCTATGTATTTTCACTAGCGTTAATAAAAGCGTAAGATAAGACACCTCAAATGGATCTGTGGGCAGTTCTGTAGATTTTCAGTGAAATCGTTTGTAATGTAGCGTGGGGAAAGGCAACTGCAGTTAGAAAACCAAAAATAAGTGGGCTGACCTTCAGAAATCTTAAGCACTGTGATTTCAATTGAAGGGCAAACTATTTAACACTGAGACTCTTTAGAGTTTTTTAAAATGAAGCATTTTGGGGCTGAAATGGACTTCTTTGAAAAAGGGCCTTAGAAAAATGATAAATGGTGCTGCTAAAATACCTCATTAATTTTTTTTTGCTTGCCTCCTACAAAAGTTAGCACGAAGCACTTTCAGACGAGAGAATGTTTTGTATATATTCTCATTGTGCGTGTCACCAAGGTTCTAATAAATAATCCTTTTGCAAAATGAATTCCAGCCAAGCTAACGTGATCTCGTGTTTGGGTTTCGATCTGTACGACGGTCCTTTTTGCTTCCCTTGGCAAAGAGGTTTCTCTGCATTGAGATTGTTGTTTTTTTTCCTCCATTCTTCTCCAGTATGCGTGGCTTTTCCTTTCCTTTAAATGGAGCAGTAATTGGGATGATTTTGTTCATCCAGAATTGATTTTAAAGTAGGATCAGAGCCTCAGCATCCACTCAGGGCAGGGGCCTGGGGGCTCAGTTCTTCTTGCTGTCACTGTGTTGGATGGTAGATTTGGAGAGTTTGGGACCTGAGCTTTCTTGTCCAGGGACCAGGCTATTTAAAACGAGATGATTTACCCCTGCAGAAAAACAGCATTACATGTGCTGTGTTACTGCAGGGAGTATCTGAATTTTTTCAGTGTTGCTATTGCTTGGAAGGATTATTTTATATTAAAATTTCCCTTTCTACAGATATTAAAGAGCCGTTTGAACGTTTGGTACTTTATTGTAAAAATAATATAAGAAAACAACTACTTCTTGAGTATCTGTGAGCATCTCCAAGTTTTCATTTAGAATGTATTTTCTGGAATTAGAAGTAAGTTTATGTTTTGGAATGACATCATCTTATGTACACTTTGTTGTCTGAATAATAATGCATTCTTTCTGAAGAAGAATTGGCGTCTTTGGTCTGTTTTTCCCTTTTTCTCTTCTTCCTGGGTAATTCATTTCCAGTGTTTGTATCTAACAAACTAAGGAAGGATGTGGAAGGGTCTTGAGTCTGAGCTTTCACACTGTTTCAGTGAATAAATAGCTAATAATCACACGGGGCGATGGCAAGCCCTGTGTTGCCCTTGCAGTGCTTGCTGTATTAATGTAGGTTTGCAATTACTCCTAAAGTTAAAATTGAAATTGATTTTTTTTGGGGGGGAATTAGTTTTTCGGGTTTCTGTCTTTGCATTGCTTGGAGTGCTGTGCAGCAGAAGATGGCAACAGTCTTTGGATCCACGCGAAAATTAAAAATCAACTGAAGATTAAAATTTAAAACGTTAGCTATTGCTGAATAGCGAATAGGCAGCATTAAAAAAACACCTACAACAGAAATAATAAATAAAAAATTGCACAATAATTGCAGATTTTTATTAGTGTTGTAATTAAGAGCGTGCTGGCTGCACGTGATACCTCAAAGTGACGCGAGTCGTATACTTTTCTGATAATAAGCATGTTTTCCTAACCAGCAAGGCATTTGTCCCATTTTAGCAGGTAGGATCCAAGAGAGAAGTGTTGTGTGAGTGGGCAGTGTGTGTGAGTCGTAGGATCACCAAGGTTGGAAAAGATCTCCAAGACCATCCAGTGCAACCGTCCACCTACCACCACTATTTCCCACTAAACCACGTCCCTCAATGCAACACCTACATGTTCTTGAACACCTCTAGGGTTGGTGACTCCAGCACTCCCTGAGCACCCATTCCAGTGCCCCGCCATTCTTCCAGAGCATATCTTCTTCATAATACCCATCCTGACCCCTCCTTGGCGCAACATGAGGCCATTCCTTCTCATCCTCTTGCCAGTTAATGGGAGAAGAGGCCAAACCTACGTTGCCAAAACTTCCTTTCAGGCAGTTGTAGAGAGTGAGAAGGTCAACCCTGAGCCTCGTCTCCACACTAAGCAATCCCAGTTCCCTCAGCTGTTATTCATAAGAGTTGTGCTCCAGAGAAGGGAACAGTTCCATGCTAAAGAAGGAGAGTTTTGTGTTAGCAGGGTGGTACTAAGAAGGGAAGAAAGCTATGTTGTTTTATGCGTGGAAACCAGAAATAACAATTAAATTGCCGAGGACCTCGAGGCGTTCTGGTAGGAATCACTTCTGACATGAAAATGTTTAACAAGTTTCTGTGGTTGATTTTTGTATTCGGATTGTTATTTTTTTTTTTAATCATCATTTTAATGTGTTACAGAATTCCCTCACCTTCATGTTTCATTTGTAATGCCAACCTTGTTTGTTCTTCTGTGTTTATTCTTTCTGCTGCAAACATTCCAGGTGATCAGCACGCTCTCCTGTTTCCATTTTCGCACTCACAGTAGATGCAGGGTGTTGACCGACCGCACATCAAACTTTCAGGTGTCCCTTGCAATTCTCACCATTCAGGAATGATGGTGAAAGCTGTCTTTGGCTGCTGCTGTGTCTGAAAATGGATGTTAAAATGTGGATGGAAGTTCTATGGTTGCTCTACTTCCATTTTATCCTTATGCAGGGCTACCATGGTAATTTTCTGGGGTACAAAATTAGTCTTTTTGGCTGTTACAGATGCGTACATTACATTATACATCAAAAGGGTAGAGAAACACAGAAGTATGATCAAAGGTGTTGGAAGGCCTTGGAAAGTACAAAAAAGCAGAGGTTGGATGTTTGCTGGTGGTTTACATGAAAAGGATTGTGTTTGTGAATGTGTGGATGATGTTTTCATGCGGAAGAAGTGCACATTTATGTCTTTGCCAAGCAGTGGACTTCACAGATTCACTGGATGAATGAGCATCCATACAAAGGTACAGGGAGCAAAACCAAGGCTGCCTTGAGTTCTGCTGAGCGCTTAGGGACCGTCTCCAGGACCCGGTGGGGAGCCATGGGCTGAGTTACAGCTGGGCTGAAGGCTTCAGAAGTCAATTTAGAAACAGATAAGATTCAGTGGAACCTCACTTTGACTGATGACCTTATTAAGGAAGGAGGCCTTAATGTTGGCAGCTGAACATCTCCTTGCAGCATAAGCTCTTTCACAGTGCCTGTTACGCACTGTGCTGGTTATATGGCACCTTGACAGTTAATGGTTTTCTTTTGAGGTGATCCAGTCTGATTTACATTTCATAGTAGTAAACATTATCTTGTGTACATCCACTGCTTCTATTCCTGCTGTAGCGTTGCATAAAGCTCTTTTGATGTCATAGAACAACAACTCTGCTGGCCCTTTGCTTTCACATTTATCTGTTTGCATGTGCCTAAAGAACTCTCATCAGAGATGGTTACATAGTGTAGAAAAATAATGTTCTCACATGGGCAAAATCAGTTACGTAGGAGTTGAGCCATAAACTGGAGGATGCAGGAGAAAAGCATATTGAAGGAGTGCTTATCTGGTGGAGTTCGGGGCATTGGAGAGTAAATAAGAGGGCTTATAATGCACACAGGTAACCTAATGTCATTTTGTATTTGATCTCAATTACTTGGGCTGCTGTAGCAATAAATATTCTAAATTGAAAATAATAAAGATCTTAAAAATAAACAATAAAAAGTCCGTGCTGTGCTTAGAAAGAATCAAAATGTACTGCGTGTTCTGTCCTGCTGTGCACGACGTAGGATAACCTTGAAGAGGGCACAGAAAGGTGAATTTACAGTTCCAGCGAACCGTATAGGCCATTATTTATTTTCTAAACAGTTCTCTTGATATTTTTTTTAATTTTTTTTTCCAATGATGTTTTTCTTCATTAAAGATCAGAAAAAGTGTGGCTGTTATTACCATAACCAGTCAACATGTTCTTAGCAGATAGCTGCAGGAGGAGTATGAACCAGCAGAAATGTCACTTATGGGGTTGGGGTTTCCAGTAGCAAGAGAAGTGGTTTTTCATTAAAAAAATATATGCTTTTGAGTCCTGATGTGATGTTTTTGTGAGCCAGGGAGAAAAGATTAAACTTTCCTCTTCACTTCTTACGTTTTCCATGGCTTGAGAGAGAGAGGTTTGGCATTGCTGTCCCATTTCTGTGGGAGTTAGTGGGTTTAGGATTCTTTCTGTTAAGCATCACAGTATCTCAGAATGCCACTCAATAAATTAAAACTTGGGGTTAGGCTGTGATTCTCAATATGATGATTTTGAGACATTTCTTCCTTGAGCATAGTATTGACTTCTCAAATGCAAATACTGATATCGTGTGATATTTTTGGCAGTAGTTATTACCTTCCAAAGCCTTTAATGCCTGAGCAGTTTTTATAAGGAGAATATGTTGCAAAATCTTCAGTGGAGATGGTAATAAAGCCATGAAACTGGACAGAGAAATATTTCAAGGGTTTCGTTGGTTTTCTTGCCAGGTTTTTGCATATCCAGTCGTGAATTTAAATGATGCAATTCTATCAGCTGCATTATGGAGGGCTACCAGTGCTGTGTTCTGATGGCAAGTAGAATATTGCCCTATCTGCAATAACTGCTTATATTTTCGTTTCCCTAGGGAAGTTTTGTTGCCTGCATGACTGCCATTTTAAGGCAAATGGAGGACTACCACTACGCTCATTTAATCAAGACTTTTGGCAAGATGAGGTCGGATGTTGTGGTAAGTGTAATGTCCTTCATCTAGCCACAGTTAGTTTGTTTTTGTTGTAGCTTTTTCTTTTTCCTGTTACTGTCGTTGTTTTTTTAAATGTAGTTATGAAATGAGACAAAATGCTTCGAGTTACAAATGTAATATAAAATAATTAATAAAGCAGTGTGACGTTTTTGGAATTTGCAAAGGACCAGATTAACCTTCCTGCAGGAATGCAGCTCATCTGTGGGGCTGTTCAGTACTTTCAAAGCAAGCTCTGGGACTTGGATTTAAAGTAATTAAAAGAAAGTATTAGGAAATAGTAATTCCAAGTCATTACTAAGAATCTGTTTTGTTTAAGGAGAGGGAAGGGAAAAAAAAGCGTGAGGAAAGGAACTTCCATCATTAAATCTCCCAGATGTCCCAATTTTGTTCATTTGTTTAAATAGCTTTTACTTGCAGACCTGCTAGCTTTAAAATTTATACAAAGCATTTTAACCTTAAAGATGCCCTTAGTTGTTAAATAAGCAATAATAATTGAAATTCGTCTTCTCGGAGCCGTTTGGTAGCCTAGCTAATCCTACAGCACAACTTAATTAGAGCATAATAGAAGAGAGCTTATAGCTAAGGAGAAAACTCTCTAATGACCTGAAACTATCATTGCCATATGGCAAGTGCACGCTGCAAAGTAGCTACCAAACTTGTTGGCTGAGATCCATCAATTAGCAGATGACCTGAAGTCTGATCAGCAGTGTTACGTGGCCCACTCTGCTGTTAGGGATTCTGTCAGGCATTTTAGGCAGCTTTCATCTGTGCTTTAATCTTCACAGGGACCTTTATTTACATTTTCTTCTTCCTTCTCTACCCAGTGGAACAAAAACTATTGTCTTAGGTTTTGTCCTCTTTATTTCTGCTTCTGTTCTGTGAGGTTTGAGCTCTTTGCCCTGTGCCAGTTTTTCAGCTAAGATGCTGGAGCCTCTGTTACTCAACATATTTGCACCTGATCTGGAAGAGTGAAATATGATGCTGATGATTGAGAACAGTGACGACAGAGTCCAATGCAAAGATCTGCAGGAGGACATAATGGCATTAAATGGTTGCTCTTCCTTTGATAAGGTGTTCTTTCCCCACTTGGTTTTCCAGTAATACTGAGACTAGATGCAGCTGGCTCGGGTAAATAGTGGTTTTAGCCTGTGCAAGAGGCTAAAAAAGGGCAGAACACTCCTGGTTAACCACAGCAAATGTTTTTATAGTTTTAAACTATTTCAAAGCGTGTAGCTCTGGAAAAGACAAACTGATTACAGAGTTTTATCTGGAAAAAGGTAAAAGCAATTTGCTCTTGCAGCTCTTAACGACCAAATGAAGAGAGAAGAGAAAATTGTTTAGAGAATCTGTGGTTTACTCTAACTGAATATATTTAAAAGTCCCTTTTTAGTGTCTTCTATTCTTTTATCCTGGCTCTCTGTATATTCATGCTGTTCTGCATCTTCTTGGGTTTTGTAGCTGGGGTTATATTTTATTTTCTATCAGACGTGCACTATTTGGCTGCTTGTTTTGCATTGCTGTGCCATCTGACTGGCTCGGAGGAGCAGATCCAAGCTTCGTTACTGTAATACTTCTTGTATCTTTACTTAAAACATGCCCATTAGATGTGTAAATAACATCATTGATTAATTGATATGTGTGTTAGTGGAAACTAAGGTATGTAGTAAGCTGAGAAACCACTGAATCATTAGTATGTTTGTGGTAAGTAATAGTGTTGTAAATTGTCTTTATAAGTAATAGGAATAAAAGTGTGGAGCAGTGCTATTATGGCAGTACGTAGTGAATGCAGTGATAGTAATTTATTCATTGAGGTTTCCTTTTATTTTGTTTTTCATCCATAAAAAACGTGACTCAGTCATCATTTGGGACAAAGGCATGAAGATACAACCCAATTTCTCTGTTCAAAGAAAAAGGTAACCTTTCAGTGAGGAGCAAATAGGAAGTTACTGTTCTCATAGGTATTTCTTCATCTGTGAGACTTCAGTGTTAATTGGAACCCCAGTTCAGAATAGTGTGTACTAGCTCTCCCAGGAGCACTGCCTCCTGTTTGTCTTCCTCTTTAGATCCAAAGTGATTTTGTTTGAATCCCAAGTCCTTTTACATATAATAATAATAAGTTATAATTAAAT
The DNA here is from genome assembly GCF_019238085.1 of Lagopus leucura. Lineage (NCBI taxonomy): Eukaryota > Metazoa > Chordata > Aves > Galliformes > Phasianidae > Lagopus > Lagopus leucura. The sequence goes on from NW_024962256.1 coordinate 9,968,838, forward strand.
GAAGAATGTAAGGGAGGCTGTGTTTGCTTCATCACCCTGTCTTCAACATGTGCTCTATCTCAGCTGGAAGTTACAAGCTTGGTTCTGGAACGGCTAGATGAAGCTTTATGACCTGTGTTAGATATTATAATGGTCTTTCTTGACCTTAAAATGTTGGAAGGATGAGGTGGAATGTTATAAAACTAAGTCTTATCTCTCCCAGCAGAATATATTGTTTAGTTCAATTTTAGAAACTGTTCAGATTAAGGTATCTCTTTCTAAAAGGAGTTTGTTATTGTCAAACCTACTATCATCCTGAGATGAAACCTCATCCAAGATCACCGGGGTTACTTCTGGATTCTTAGCTGATTTATCTTCTTTTTTACTTGGTAAACCTGATATTCAGTTGTTGAGGTTCATTTGATAGTAGTTAACAAAGAAAATATGTGCTGATGCTTGGCTGTGTGGGATATCTTAGAAGTGTTCCTCCTGAAGGCATTCAAGACAGTGTCCTGAAATGTTTAGATGGTATCGAGGGACGTGGTTTAGTGGGAAATATTGGTGGATGATTGGACTGGATGATCTTAGAGGTCTTTTCCAACCTTGATGATTCTGTGATTCTTTATGAATATATCAAATTGCTTATATAATGTTTATGGCCGCCATTTTCTGTACCTCCGTCTTTCTCTCCCCTTAAAATCTTGCACTCCTAGGGCTTTCAATTTAATGTGAGAATGTGAATGGGTGAGTACCATCCATCCTTCTGTGACAAGTGGTAGGTGCTGGAACAGCTGCCCAGAGAGGCTGTGATGCCCCGTCCATCCCTGGAGGTGTTCAAAGCCAGGTTGGATGGGGCCCTGGGCAGCCTGGGCTGGTATTAGATATGGAGGTTGGCAGCCCTGCCTGCAGCAGGGGGGTTGGAGCTTCATGGTCCTTGAGGTCCCTTCCAACCCAAGCCATCCTATGATTCTGTGATTCTGTGAAGCTTAGTCTTGTGACTGTGCAGCTTGAGCAGCCTTTGCAGGGTGTGTGTGCCAGTGGGCTGTAGGGGATGGATGCCCTGCAGAGCCAGAGCTCTCTGCAGTGCTGGATGCTGGGCTTCACAAGGCAGCCTCAGCTTCAGGGCTCAGTGGAGGTTCAGTTGTTGCAATGAAAAGCTGTAGCTGAGCATATTTGATTTAGGAGTATAATTCGGAACTCAATAAAGCTGAAATTTTCATCAGCTTGGCCTAAAGAGGTGCAAGAAATGCTTATTTTTTAATTGCTTTTCCTCCCTTGCATTTCACGTTCCTATGTATTTTAGCTAGCTAGCTATTTTTATTCATAAAATCTTGAACTCTTACTCAGAGTTATGAAAAATGTAATTAGTGGTACAGGTGTATTGGAGTGGGAGTCTTAGCAGTGTGGAGGAGCCTCTCACAGCCTGCTCAGCTCCAACGCTGAGCTTGCTTTGGTTTCTCCCTGTAATTGCATGGGGATGGCCATGGGGTCCCCTCTACTGTGAGTTATGCTTCCTTGGGACAGTAAACATAATCTTTAGCTGTGGTTGGGGAGAGATCAGAGGTGTTCCTTCAGAACATTTTGAGAATCCTTTTTCAGATGTTCAGAGTAATTTGTTCTGGTTGTAGGTGTACTGAAAATAAACAGGTTCCACAGCAGCACAGCATGAACAGATAGCTCCCCCCGCCGTTTCCATTCCCCATGAAAAAGCCACACTTTGCTCCATATGAGCCCCTGCAAACCATTTGCTTTTCTAATAGGAAAAACAAAATTTAAAACACAATAATATTGTAAACACATGCTGGTGAGCATTCCACGCTTTTAGTTGATCAATAACTACATCAGTTGCTATGGTGCGTTTTTTAAAGTACCTTTGTGAAACTAGGGCTATTAAAATGTAAATATCAGTAGATGAGAACTTAGAGCTGAATCAGCAAACCAGTGCAGCTCCTGTGTGGCACAACCTTCAGAGTCACTAACGAATGTGAATCATCAACAAAGTGTACAAAAATTCATTCATGTGCAGCTTGATCAGCAAAGTATGCCGAGGTTCAACAGCTGAAACCGGTGACGGATGAAAGAAAGTATACATCTGTATTCATAAAATATTAAGGGAGGAAAAAAAGCACTGTGAGCTTAAATCTGTTCTCTTGGGTAGGCGATGACCCTTCCCACGGTGCCACTTCCACTGGAATTTTCAGTTACTGAGCTGTGAAGGAGCATCGGTAAGGAAGTCGCTCGATATGTGCAGCAGGAAAAAAGCATGACTCCAGTGAAACAAGTAGTGTGCAGTGCTTGGGCAGCAAAATACACAGTGTGATTATTAGAAATTACATAACTCACCAAAGTGCATGAAAAATGGGCAGAGAAGTACGCAGTTTGAGCCCTTAAATGAAGACACGTTTTACCCAGCTGGTGGAGTGTGTGTCTGGGATGAGTTTTGCTTTATGCAACAGTAACATCTCATTAACCACAAGCAGTTCTAACTTTTATCTCAGTACTACTAATGTCAAAATGTCTTTTTTTTTTAATGTTGTTTTGTTGGGAGTGATTTTTAGGGAAAGAGCACAGGTGTTACTTTACAAATGCCATAGATTTGGGGGTGAGAACATGCCCAGTGGCAGCAGATGCTCTGTTGGCTCTCTTTGCCTGAGGAGTGGGGATGCTCGGGCAGCCCCAGGAGACCCTTGGTGCCAGGCTGCAAGTTCACATCACTTCTCTCAGTGCTGTGTCCTCAGGATCTCTGCAGCTCCCTGCTTTGAACCAGTAATGAATTTCTGAGCCAGGGAAGTATTGCAAAAAGAACATCGAATCCAAAGATAAAATCTGGCCGAGCTGTTAGCTCTCGCTCATGAAGAAATACTTGGGAGTGCAATAACTTTCTATTTGTTTCTCACTGGAAAGGTTACATAAACAACAGCCTTAGTCTGAAGTCTGGAAAATCTAACTTCTTTTTTTTGGTAGACATTGGACATTTTAAAGATAGCCAATATACGTGCAGATACAGAAGAGCTGTAGCAAAGTATTCTAACCTTGGTCAAGTGTGAAAGTTCACTTTGATCTCTATGAGAAGTGGATCAAGGACTTTTTGCATTAAGTTGTCTTTTTTCTCCTCTCTCTGTCTTTCTCTGAGCATTTGATATTACTTAAATTGTTAGACAGCAATTTTAGATTCCCAAATTGTAGATGATTTACATTGCAAAGTGCATCAGGTTTCTGTTCCAAAAAGATGTTTGTTTATATCTGTGTAGAAATAAATTGGTTTGTGCTACTAAATTAACTTTCTTCTGGGTCAGGTTTTCGCTGGCAGAAGCGATTACTGCTGCTCCCTTCAGGGAGGAAGTCTTCTGGAGTCTCATGGTAGCCAAAAAAGAGCTGTTGTCTCCTGAGGTCATGGCTAATGTGTACCACAGCAGAAACCTGAATCCAATTATTATTAATAATTATTATTTAGCTTGTTGTGTTTTGTTTTTATTTCTTTTTAACTTTGTCTTGCTTTTGGGGCAAGGGAAAATTTGAGGGGGATGTATTCAAATAAAAGGAAAACTCAGTATGCTCTCTGCTGATTTCTACCTCTGCAAAGGTCCCACATGTTGCTGTGCTGTGGTACAGTGTGCACACAAAGGGCCTTGCTCCATGGTCCTCTGGTAGGGGAAGGAGAACATTTTGTTCTAAAGCAGCTTCCTTGTTGTAGCTGGCAATCCAGAGCTCCTTCCTCAGCAGTGCAGTGAGTTGTTTGTGCTGTAGGCTTGCTCCTGATACAGCTCCTGAAAGGCTTAAATAGAATCATTGTAGCACTTAGGTACATCGTATGTAAATATGACTCGGTAGCATTTATGTATGTTTTCTATGAATAATTGCTTTCTTATGAAGCAGGGCAATCAAGTGCCTTTTGAATCTCATCATCGATAACTGACACCATCACTTGTGGTTTTTCATCTGTAAGAGCAGTCTTTTCCAAATGTTTTTTTCTTCTTTTAGGATTTTCTAATGGAAACATTCATCATGTTCAAGAATCTCATTGGGAAGAACGTCTACCCCTTCGACTGGGTTATAATGAACATGATGCAGAATAAGTAAGTACAGAGGAAAGCACTGCAGCTCCGAGATGGCTGTTTCATGTTTGATCTGAAACAACAGTGTTGCTTGGAAACAGTAAAACACAATGCGGCAGCTAGGGGTTTTTCTTCTTCTGTGATGCAAACAATTGTTTAAAAATGGGCTTTGGAGTTTTCAGTACAGTGTTTGAGAGATCCGTTCTGGGACACAGCAAATGATGGGTGGCATCATCCAGAGAGCTGTAATTTGGAACAGGCTGCAGGAGGGATCTATGCGTATCTTGTAATGACGAATTTATTTCTCTGGAGATCAATGCCATGTTTTGTGTCTGACCACAAAAACCAGTGGTTATGGTATGCTGGTGGGGAGTTATGTGCTCAAAAGTTGTCGGTGGTATTAATCAGACGGAACTGAAAGGGCGTTTTAAAGCCAGGTTCCAGCAGCCTGGTGATGAAGAAACAAGCTGCCAATACTTCTAATCCCTATTTTTTTGCTCAATAATTACAGCACTGTCATTATTCAACCCGCTTTGATGTAATATTTTGTGTTTGTGACATTTATTAAACATGTCAAATGCTTTTATTTGTACTATGATGGAAGTATGAGTAAAAGCATTTTATTTACTGGTTGCCTGGAGAAATCTCTTCTGTGCTCACTGGTAGCTACCGTGGCTGTAAAGTTGTCAGTGTTTACTTACATAAAACCCTCAACTACAGTTCCTACTTTCGTTATAAAAACTCACCATAACTTTAATCCTGGCTTCTGAACTTGCCTTAACCACCTCATAAAACCCACTGCTAATAAATATGAGTTAGGTGCAGCCAGCTCTCAGATCCATCAGCTGCAGATGCACGCTCCATGCGGCTGCTGCTTGCAAAGCACCTGCTGCTCTGAAAGAAGAAGGCTTTCAGATGGGTTGGTGAGGAAGATCTAAAGCTCATTGGGTTTCTTTCTTCTTCCTCTTTTTTAATTGTGAAAGTGGTGTTGCTTCAAGAACTCCCAGCTATCTGGAGAGATTTGTTGCAGGTGCTTTGGAAAGCCTCTCAGCGTATGTTATCAGCATCCTTTCAATAAGGAGAGCACCTCTGTGCTTCGTTGAGTTTTGGAGGAGAGTGGAACAGGAGCAGGCAGGTCTGTGCTTGGCTGCTCGCAGTGCCAGCCATGTCACGCTGTGACTGAGAGCCAGCACAGCTGCTCTATCCCCAGCTCTAATGGAGATGGGCATTCCTCAGATTATCTTCTCAGTATGGCCAGGTAACTCCACAGCGTTCAGTTGAGTGCGGTTTTAACCTCTGTTGCTTTTTGTTGTTGTTCATTAACTGTGGAATTTTGGTCATAGAAATGTATGTGTGAAGGCAAAGAAAGAGCTTTTCCCTGCTCTGTGTTTTTTTTTTTTTTCCTTAGAGCACAAAGGGACTCTAATCAGGCAGTTCTCATCTGAAAACCTGGTATGGTGAGGATGTGGATGCAGAGGCCCTCAGATAGGGTCAGGACTTTGGTTTTCTTCTTCTTAAAGTACTGTCTGGTCTTCCTTTCGTTCCTGGAATATAAGAAGTTCTGCACAAATGTTCATAAGAACTTCTCCATGGTAAGGTAATGAAGCACTAGAACAGGCTGCCCAGGGAAGTGGCGGAGCCTCCTTCTATGGAGGTGTTCAAAGACCCACCTGGGCACCTACCTGTGCAGCCTGCTGTAGGGGAGCCTGCTCTGCAGTGGGGTTGGACTCAATGATCTCTGGAGGTCCCTTCCAGCCCCTACAGCTCTGTGATTCCTGCCATGCCAAACTGCACGTCCCAAAGGAGCAGGAGTGGCAGTGGTGTGCTCCATGCCCCTTCTTGGGTGCCTGCAGTACCCTATGTATCTCATTAGTATGTAAAGCCTTTTGTTGCTATTGCTTTTAAATTTTTTTTCAAGTCTTTCTGGTGTTGATGAATATCTGCAGCAGTGCCAAGGGTTTGTTCATCTCTTAATTTGCAAGTTAATTTTCATTACATCGGTTCATTTGTAAATGCTTCTGAATTGATTTGAGTGCTTTTCATTTTTCTTTTTTTTTTTTAAATTAATATAGTTTCTGAAAACAAGAAGCAGCATTATTAACTACCTTTTGTCCACCTGATCCATTTATTTTCACATCCATAAACTTTTACTGAAGGAAACTAGGAAAAAAAAATCAGAACAGGTTCTGTCTCTTTAGTGCTCCTTTTAGTAGAAAGGACTCGGGGCAGGCAGTTTTGTTTCACTCTTGCAAAGTACTTCTGCACATTATTTTGGTGGCATGAGCCAAATTAAGCAAACTAATTTGTAGCTATGCCCAGAATGGTTGTGAGTCCATTGGTTCCTCTGCATGATGTATATGTGAAAGTGGGAAACAAATTTGTTCAACCATCTTAGCTGTACATACGTACTTAGGCACCTGATAGCATCAGTTGCTCTCATGCTGCATTTGCTGTTGTGTTTGTGGTTCAGTGCTTTGCTTTGCCTGTCCCCATGCTGTGCCATGCACAGGGCTACCTTTGTGCTCAGCCTTCATTTCAGGTAGTCCTGTGTTGCCACCTGTTGGACCTGCTGGAACGAACACAGGTCTTCATATCCAAAGAGATGGTTGTTAATTTTCGTTCTTAGATCTGTCGCTTAATGCTCTGTTTACAGGCCTCTCTAATTTAAGTTCAAACAGTGTTTATTGCCTTAGCAAAACCTGTTAATCCGGTGTCAGAGGTTTGAGTGGTGCTGATGTGCTGTCAGTGTGCAGATCTTCAGTATGGCACCCGGTGTCTGTGGAAATCACAGCACAGCTTCATCAGGTGCTGTGCTGAGGAAGGTGTCAGAGGGAGGAAAAGGAGAGAATATCCAAACTGATAACACAGCTTTTCCTTTTACTGTCAAATTTAGGTCTGGATCAGCTGCTGTTCAGTTGTAAACAACAATATCCAAGCAACAGAGATGGAAAGGGGAATTGAAGACGGGGTGGCAGAAGTGAATAATAGAGCATAACAAGTTCTGATTGAAACAAATGCTTCTAAGAGGAGAGCAAGAGGCAGTTCTCCAGCCAAGACAGACTGCCTCACAGGCCAGTACGTACTGGCACCAGCCTTACCCATACCAGGCCGGTGCTTGGTGGTGACTGGTTATAAAGAATATCCAAATAGTATTTAAATATTAATTCTTAAGCTATCTATTGACTTGAAATGGCCACTGCACTCGGTTGCATTTAAGGAAAGGGGAAGACAGAGGGGCTGGAAGTAGATAAATATTTGTCAGATGAGTAAAATTATGCAGTGGAGCAGATGGGGGCTATCTTCTTAAAGCCACATTGAATTGCCAAGAAATACTGGTCATCAGCTAACCAGGAACATGCAGGTTGAGGCTGGGGAGGCACTGGAGCAGGGAGCGCTGCATGGATTGCTCGGGGTGGCTGCAAGGTCTCCAGCAGCAGAAGTATTGAAAAACAGTGTGATGAGCATCTGTTAAGACACTGGTTGTGATTTAGGGAGGGGAGAATGGCCTAAATGATGTACAGAGAGCTGCTGGAGCTTGACTCTGCCTGTGTTTGTTGGCAGACTCCGGGCTGTAACTTGGGGGGGAACTTTGCAATTCCAAGTTCCATTTTCAGTGAGATTTTTAAACCGTGGTAGGCTGTTAGCAACTGGTTGCTAAATGTGTTCATTACCACACTGCGTAAAGATAAGGATGAGCAAGAGAAAGTGCTTCTTTTTTTAGTACTGCTGTTGGAAATTGTTAATAAATCGACTTAATATTTTGGGATACCTTTTGAATCACATTCATGGCAAGATTTGTATTTTCAGGAAGAGTGCTCCCCATCAAGGTAAAGGCAGAATACCCCCAAATTAGAAGGAAGTGATTTTATTGGCAGTGGTTCCAGCAGCTGTGATAGCTGCTTCCTACCATCCCAGCTCCTCAGGAGTGGCATTTGGACCTTCAGCCACGTGGCTTTTCTGTCTCACTGTGTGAAACCTGGATGGCTCTGTCTGACAGTTGCAGAGCTGGGAGCTTTTCCTCTCTCAGGACAGGAGAGCTTTGGAGGCAGCTTCTTGGTCCCAGAGATGTCCTGCAGAAAGATAAAGCGCTCTGGCAGTTTTCTCTGTAGTAGTTTGAAGAAATCATTTGTTGGGCTATCAACGGGGATTTCATTTTGTTGACATTTTTCCCTTCTAAGCGCTGTTTAGAAACGATGTGGAATTGTTTTAGGAATTACTTTAACTTTGTCGTAAGCTGACAAGTTAAATTTGGGTTCCTCTTAAGCAGGTAACTCAGAGCATTTAAACTGCTCCTCTTTACCATTTTGTAAACGGAAGTAAGCTCTGCTCTTACTTTGGCATTTGAGATGCTCGGTTCCTCTGGTAGACCTTATGATATATTAATTTGTAGCTGGTACTTTCATCTGCAGCTGTTCCAGTGGAAGCTGGGTTGCCTATGAAAAATGAATTTGCTGTTTTCTGTTCTATTTTTTTTGTGTCTAATGTCCATATTTACATAAAATCCGTGGTTGTTTTCTCTTTTGAAGTCAGAGAGGAGGGGATGAGATGCTTCTCAGTGAGAGTGAGCTTCCTTTTGCCTTGCAGAGCAGACACATCTGGCACTGGCGATGCAGCATGGAGGCTGTGCCCTGCCCTGCTCCACACCATCCTGCCCAGCAGGGGAAGGTGATGCCTCCTGAAAACCAGGGCGAGAATTTTCATGATTTTTCCATCTGAAAGACAGCAACAACAGCAACAAAAGTCTTGGAAAGAGGAGGAAGACAGATGGGGGGGGATGTCTGGTAAACATGTACCTTTTTGCTGTTGCTAGCATGAATGGTACATGTTTATTTTTGGAACTTGCTGGGAAACGTAGGCTGTTCTGCTACATGGTTGTCATAGCAGTACCTGTCAGATCTACACTGTGCCTTCAGAATTAACTTGGCTGTGTGTGTGGCTGTCCATCCATAGTGTGACAACGCCAGTGTGCCTGTGAACCGAAGAATGTCACGTGTAGCTGTGATCCCTGATGTGTGTTATGGGTTTCAGTGGCCTGAGGTTGTTCTTACTGGCAAGCAACCTACAGCTAAAATAAAATCATTGCTTAGATGTTTTTTTTAAAGTGATGCTTAATTGTTGAAGCTACGCCATCATCTGCTGTGCTTTGTACCGATGTATAGAAAGAAAAACACGTGTTTGGGAAGTACATGTCTGTCCTTACGTAATGGACCGGTCAAGTCACATCTGTAGATGAGGTGCAGGGAGAAATCCTGTGCTTAAAATCTGCCCAAACTATTGATGGATGGAGCTGCAGTTTTCACAACTGGGGAAACCAGTCCTGAAGGATGACAAAAGATTCTGGTCAGAAAGATACAAAACACCCAGCAGACATAAGGGGGTGGGGAGGGGAAGCACAGAATCCTTTGGAATTGCTGCTTCCTTTTGAAAAACCTGCAAATATACAGCCCACACCTACATGAATACAAAGTTCAAAGAGATGATTTGTAGGCATTACTGGAGAGTTTGCACTTATACTGAGTAAACATTTTAACCATCAGTGTCTCAGAGACGTGATATGAAATACAGAAACTGTGTAGTGTTTCTGAATTAGAGGTTGGGATTGGGGCAGTGCTTGAAATGCAAGCATAGTTGAAGAGGAGAATTTTCAAGAAATGTGAACAGTCAGAAAAACCTGAATTGTGAGGGATTCACCCCACTTTCCTGATATTAATATGCTTTAGAAAGTTTTAGGCATCAGTCACACAACTTTAACAACAAAAAAATGTATTTAGGGATGCAATGAAATAACCCTTCCAATATGAGCAATTTTGTTGTTTTTCTTGAGTGGCAAGGGAGTGGCAAAGAATACTATTGGCATTGTATGGATTGAGGCTAAACATTGCAGGATCCACTCTTCAGTTTGAGCTCGTGTGCCCAGAAACTCATTCTGCATTTATAAATAAAACAGATGAGCGCACATTGATAAATTACATAAAGATACTGCAGACTTGTTTCTGCATAAGAAGGGGACCTTTTTATTGTCCATAAAACCTAGTTGCATAACGTACTGACCTTTTCAGCAAAGACCTTGCAGGATTTTTGGTTTAGTGTTGCGCCTGTCAAATTAACTGGACCTGGGAATGAAACAAATGCACTCGGCTAGGTTGAAAATAACAGAGGCTTTTTTTCTTGCTCCGAAGGCTGAGGAGGAAAGTGCTCCAGGAGGTGCTGTTTGCACTCTCTGCTTTCCTGATGGGAGGGCAGAAGCATCCTCTGCAGCGGGTTATTTTAGCCCAGCCGTTCCGAGGTAGAAATGTTGTGCCTGACAGAGGTGCTCTATTGATAAGAGCACTGTTGTGAAAATTTATGAGCGCTTGGTTTCTTGGCAGTCTGCTGCTTTTAATGGATCTGTCTTTTCTCCTCTATTTCTGTAATCTGCGATAACTTCTGCTGGAGAAGCTTCATAGCAGCCCTTGTCCCGGTGCTGCTGCCATGCTGAAGGTGCAGGGTGGGATGGCACATACCCTCCCAGCTCCCCACAATCATCTGCTGCTCTCCTGGGGACTCCCCTGGCTGCTTGGGCCCGTGATGAATCGCTTCAGGGCTCTACAGGTGGACTAAGGATGGCTGGTACTAAACCAGTTGCCATTGGGGTTGTTATTACGTGGTCTGAGTTATGGGTTTCACGTGCTGGGAGATGTGTGTTAATTGCTAAAGGTGGGCTTGGGCTGTGGGACTGTGCCACGCATCTGCTGTGACTCCGTTTGTTACGTGTTTTATTATTATGCATCCCTTGACAAACTTATTTTTCTGTCCCTAAAGTGTGGATGGGATTTGCTGTCCTCCTGGGAACATAGATCTCCGTCCCCTGCCATCTCTATCAAATCAGGTGAAGGCTGTTGTGGCTGTATTTCACCCTGAAGCACAGGGGAGGCTCTGTGTTTCATTCTGCTGGCAAAGAGCGATCCTTTCTCAGTGCTCGTTCAGAAATAGCACTGTGCAGCACGAGGCTAATATGCAGATGTTCTTTGTGCAGCAGTAGCTGATGTCTTTGGAAAAATATTCCTGCTGTTTTCTGTGGCATTTCAACCTTCTGTTTGCCATCAGAAAATTACAGCAACTTGAAAGAAAAGAATTGCGTGTTTGGGGAACGTCTCCTTCTGAACTAGGAAGAAGCACACGGGGATAAAAGGTCCTAACTGCTAGTGTTCCTGGGTGGAAGTTTAGTATATGAAGGGGACAAAAAGTGAGAAAAGGCTTTTTTAGATTTATGTCCATTTCCTTCTGTTCTCAGGCCTTGCTATTTTTGGCTCCTTGCAGAGTTCTAAGTAACAGGGCAATCTTCAGGTTTAGACCTGGAAATGCTCCAGCTCATTAACTGCCTGTCCCCCTTGGGGTGCTGGCAGATTTAATCCCTTCAAGACATCTTCAGTACTTACTGCTGTCTTATGAAGCTGGAAAACTGTAAAGAGAAGTGTGTATTTAGGGTAATGCTTCATCCAGTGGGCTTCTCGTGCTGCTGGTGTGGGTTTTGCATACAAGATAACGCATGGAGCATCACTGCTAAGCCAAAAGTTTGCCCTGCTGGTCATCTTTTTTGATGCATTTTACCAGCTCTTAAATATTTGTTCTGCAAAGCGTAATGAGCAATTGAGAGGCCCCTCACAGTCTGTCGTTTTCAGAAGTGGCTCAGAAATGTGATTCTTTAGAAGAAAAATAGGGCATTGAGCTATATGCAACTCAGTGAAAGTAGCAGCTTTGCTCAGTGGTTACGATAAACAAAAGCAAGAGAACATCAGAAATAGGTTTTTCTGCTTCCCTTTATGGAGCCATTATTAGAGTATGCTGTAAATGTCTGTTTTCTTTTGCTTTTAACAAGATACTAATTATTTTGTATACGTATTTTTCACTGTCTTGATTACGTACGCTATTAAGAAAGTGGGGTCTGGGCAGCTGGAGCTGCTGGGAGGTGTTTGAACTGGATGGTCTTTAAGTTCCTTTCCAACCTGAGCCATTCTGTGATGCTAAGTGTGTTAGTCATGGGCACTACTGACATTTTTAGAATGCAAGGAACAAGAGGAGTCAGGTAACACAAGGAACAAGAGGAGCTGGGTATCACCAGGGAGTTCTCTGGTTCAAGAACCAGCTGATCTGTGCACCCAGTGAAACCTTTTGGGGATGCATTTGTGCTCATGTTGAGTCACTGATAGTGCATGCCTGGTTAACCTCAGGTCTGCTATTTGCTACCTTTTGTGCTCTTGGCTTTACAAGCAAGTCCAGGTGCTGCTTTCCCATCCTGCAAACAGCTTCGTGATGTGGACAAGGATACCAAGCCCACTTTGACGTGCTGATTTTTTTAATGCCTTAAATCCTGGTACCTTGGTACCGGGTCAGCTGCCTGGATCGATGCGTTCAGCATACTCAAACAATGAAATGCTGCCCACATCACACCTAGAACTGCAAAGCTCCTTTATTTTTCTGGCACAAAACGCATGGCGTGAACAAGAACGCGTGAATGCTCGATCCTTGTGGAAGCAGCAGCATGAAGCAGGCAATTAAATGAAGCTGAAGGTGTTAAATCAAAAGGCACATTAGCAGTTCTCCATTTTTGCTAACAGGAGAAGCTAGTGCCATGTGAGGTCTATTTTTAAAACTGAAGGTGTAGCAATTTTCACTTATAATTGTTATTTTTCCATATCAGCATCATTTAGGTTAATGCTGTTGCACCTCTTAAAATATCTGGTGAGTGAAAGATGTGCTGCTTTTCCACAGTTGAGTTTTGTTAATCTTTCCCTGTTTCGTCGTTCAAACAAAGCAACAAAAGGTTTCATTTGTCAGAAGCAAGGAAACACGTTCATTCAGGTGTCACAAATGGAAGTTTGGTCTCAACGGCTTCTCTTGGCTCTTGTTCTGTAACAAGGATTTCTAAAGTTTGTGATGAAACTGCATGGTGAGCTCCATGGTTTTGGCCCTCAGGGACTGCACTGTTTTCAACATTGGGAAGTGAAAGCAGTGGGGCAGGGAAGAAAGTGGCCTTTGGGCTGTCAGCCACTCCTCAGAACGTGTTCTGTTTTTGGTAAGGAGTTCTGCGCTGTAATCCTCCTATTTCCTTTTAAAGAAGTGTCCCAGCTATAGAAATGAATGCCCTTTTTCCTTTCTGCCTCCTTCCACGCAGACAGCAAAAAGCCAAGCCTGTTGATTTTCAGGTGAGTGGGAGTTTGGCGTCACATCTCAAGAATTATTTCAGTGTGTTGATTCCTGTCGGTGTGCTTCCCATAGTCATAGAATTATAGAATCATAGAATCATAGAACCACTAAGGTTGGAAAAGACCTAAAAGATCACCCAGTCCAACCGTTCACCTATTCCCAATAGCTCCTACTAAACCATGTCCCTCAACACAACATCCAGTCAAAACAGCATCCTTATCATCCCAGGTTATTGTTCCTGGCTGCTTGCATCAATCAGGTTTTTGAGACACAGGAATAAAAATTATTGGGAAATAGTAAAAGCTCCTTTGTTGTCCCTTGTGCCTTCCCTGTGTCAAGGCTTATCAGTCATGAAGTGCAAGAAATGTTTTTCCTGCTGGTGGTTGAAGAAGTCAGAAGGCTTTAGACCTGAGGGATGAGAGAGAGGAAAAAATGATCGGCTTTTGAAGAAGGTTATCCTTCCCACACAGAGCCAGCAAGGCTAGTTGTGCAGGTCCAGATGTGAACGGTACGTCAGGTTCTCAGACCCCGAGAACTGCCAATGGATTTTTGTCTCTCTTTTTGCTTGGAGTCTGACTTGCAGGAGCGATGCAGCACGTGGAGCTGTAGCCTTTTACCGGGCCCGTTTTCCCACCTGGCAGAGCCCATAGGGTTGCTCTGTGGGTGAGGAGCCTGGGCTGCTGAATGGTGCTGGTTGTTCATAGGGTCTGTATGGAGCTGTAGGGTCTGAGTGCCACGTGAATGCTGATAGGATGCTTTCAACCTCTGTGGGTGACAAACCGCCTGATAGCTGTCCTTGTGAGGTTTGTTTTGCGACGAAACTCCAGGTGGATCAGTAAGTCACCATTTCAGTGGTGTTTTCTACTCTAACCAGTGTTCGTCATTTTTAGGAGAACTGAGTAGTGCAAGGATAAAAATAAGCTCAAATTTTTGGTAATTTTACTGCGTCACTTCAAATCCCAGTTCTTTAATTGCAGGAGTGATCTGCTGTGCTTTTGTGGCGTATTAAACAAATATGGTAGGAAGAGTAGTTTTGATTAAACAGCATTATTAGCAATGTTATGCTGGTTTGGCATGATAGTGCGTCATAATTCACAGGAATACTGTCCAGCACGGTTCCAGATATAATACAGTTTTGCTAAAATGCACCTAAACCTCTGCTTCCTTTCCACTCCCCAACCAGTTCCTCTTCTGGCTGTTTGTCCTTTTGAAGCCACAATTATTTAGCTCTTTGGCTTCTGAGAACAGCATCTTCCAAGCACAAAATGACAATAAGGCCTTTTGTAGGGCTATTAAATTTTAAGATCAGGAGTATTTCATGCACAGTATGTTGAATTGTACTCTAGAAAACAGGCACTGACAGCTCAAGTTTGAGGAAGCACAGCCAGTTTTTTAGCTAGGGCTAAAAATGGAAAACTGTTCATGCTGTGACATAACAGATTTGTATGGTCATGTAGAGCAGTAAGTGCTACAGGTATACTTAGAAGGAAAAGAAGTATCAGATCACTGGCCACCACCTGTGTGATGGTTGGTAGCACTAGGTAAGAGAACTGAAAAGTCTCTTGTGCACCTCCTGGTGGCATAGCAGGCCATGCTTGGCAGGTGTTCCTTTTTCATTGTAAGGTTTCGAGTTAGAGGTAGGCACAGCAGTGTGCTGACAGTTCTGGGGTGGTCTCTTTGGAAATGAATTCACTGCTTTTGAACAAATACCACAATTAGAGCATCCTCAATACAACAAATACATAGATTTGCTTGTGTTAGCTCTCAGATACTGCTCTACAGCTCCCATTTTTGAATGGCGGAGCAAGCAGCCAAAATTAATCTTCCAGGACCTTTTTAATCTGAGGCCATTAAAACAATATTTTAAAAGGTATGAAAGGTGAATGTTTTCCTTCTTTAAATTCACTCCCTGTATCCATGCATCTGGTGTCCGTGGAGCTTCAGATCCCTGTGTCATCCATCTGGCTGCGCTGGGACCGCATGGCTGAAGTTCACTTTGGAACTACTGCTGTGGGGTGGAAACCACCACACCTATGGAACACAAAGCACTGATTTGCCACAGAATCACCTGCCTGATTAAATTAGTGAATTCTTTGACAGCTTAATTGACATTGGCAGGCTTTACGCTGGCTCAGGTGTCATCTGGCCTCCTGCAGCTGGCAGCAGGCTGCTCTTGGGCTGGTGTCAGTGCTGTATGCTATGTGCTGGGCCTACCTCTAGCTCTGCACTTGCCTTCCTGACCCAAGCCAGTGGGTTCTGCAGGCTTAGGATACATGAGTGATGGACAGGTAGGATGCTGGTAGGGATGATCTTTGCTTTGTATATTCCCACATTGATCTTGTATCCACGTGTAATGTTTGAGCACACTGCAAAGATGGTTCGTGTCCTCCAGCTGCTGTCCGTGGGGATGGCTCTCCACTGCACATACACACTGCGTAGGTCAGAGCGGAGCAGGGGCTGTGGTACAGCTCTGCCCTGTTAATAGCATGCATTATGGCCTTCTAGATGGATTACAATAACAACCCACCAGCTGTAGCTCTTTAAAGCTGTTGAGAGTAATTGTGCTGCAGTCCAGGTGCTCCCAGGGGCTGTGGTTAGGCAGCGTGGGAGCCAGGAGTTCTTAATAAGAGGAGGCAGCACAGAGCATGAGTTTTCCCTCTGGAGTTACTGCCACGTGCAAGTTATGTGCTGTGTTCATCAGCTATGGGGCATCACCAGGGCTACCCTGTACTTGCAGGACATCAGCTCTGATTCTGCTCCAGGGTCTTGTCGAGTCCATCCTGACACTGCAAAGTAAGTTTGTGGCCAGCAGCTGCTCTGTGCTCTGGGAGGGAACGTGGCATCAAGGTGCAGCAAGAGTACTGTGGGAAAGGAGAAGTTTTCTGTTAATCTGCTAACGTGTCACCTTTGAGATGCATTGCTGCATGTGGCAAGACAACTTGTTCTCAAAAACATGAGGGATTTAACCCACCAGGTATTCATCTGCAGAGTGAGAGCTCCTCGGGTTCCTCCTTTGTGGAAATGCATGCCCTTGGTGCACCAAACCAACAAGCAATGCACCATGAAAGGCAGGAGGCTGCAACAGGGCCATCCCCTTTCCTGATGTTTATTTCTCTCTTCAGTTGTTCTTATTCTGCATATGAAAGTTATAAATGTACAAATATATACAGTTTTGGTTTTTTTTGTAGCAGTCAGACTGGTATGGCTTTGTGGGAAGAGCAGGTGATCCTATATCAAAAATGAAACTTCAAAATTATGTACCTCTATGACAGTACTTATTTCTTAATGCTGAAATGTTCCCTCTGAGAATTCAGGTATTCAGTAATCACTGTTTCTGTTCCTTTCCATGTTTGACTGATAAAATGAATTACTTTGTGATTTACCCTTTGCAAGCTCAATCATGTCTGCAAGAATACAAGGTGTAGCAAAAATACAAGGCTGAGAGAAGGAGTAAGATATAGGAAAAGATAGTTGATGGTTTCCTTACAGAAAGATATCCAGACAAACATTTCTGGAATGAATTTTAGTTGTGTGGTTCATCAGCGCAGTGCAATGCTGTGGTTTTGAAGTATTCCCTCTCCCTCCCACGCTCTTTTCTTACGTTCTTGCTGGGCTGTTTCACATCTTTTCAGCCAGCAGCCATGTTTAATTTTTAAAAATCAAAGTAAAATTGCCAAGTGTCACAGCCAAGAGTGTTTTATGTGAGTTCTTCTTGAGCACTGACTGCTTTTTCATTTATCAAACTGTTTTTTACGATGTGCTTCTTTCACAACCTTCTAAGTCATATTTTATCTAGGAAAAGTTTTCTTAAGGAAAACATTCCTTTCTGAAAGATATTTCCTACTTGCAACCTGACGTACTGGGATTTACCTTCCTTACTTTGCACAGTAACAAGTGCTTCTTGGCTTTACCACGCATGCATTCAACACCTGCTGCTGTGACCCAGAAGTTACTGCTTTTTAGGTGTTGAGTTTTCCTAGTCTAAATAAACCTGTAATTTTCAGTGGCATCTCAAGATTTTATTTCCCTGTTTATAATTAAGAGTTATCCCAACTCAGTAACCAACAGTTAACCCAAACAGTAACGCCAACTGTTGGGAGCGGTGCTGAGAGGTGAATGCACTTCGGGTGAATACTGATCAGAGGTGTATGGAGGGTTCAGTGTGCCTTTGCTCCTTGCCAAATGCAGTGCTGGAGTATTAAGCACAGCAGTGGCATTATGCAGATGTGTGCTGAGACTGGCTTTCCTCCAAATGACACTTGCACAAGTGCAGAGCAAACCTTCCTGGGTCGTCTTCCCCTATGACTGTGATTTGATGCAGTCAGGTTGCCAAGGAAGGAAATCAGAGCTTCTTTCTCCTTGGAAAAGAGCTCAGCTTTATTGTTGTTCCCCATACTTGTTTTCTTCATCCATTTCTTCAGGTGTTCTGACTTAAGTCCCTCCTTTTGTTCAAGTAACAAAATGCCAACCCACCAAAAAACACCTACACAAAACCCCCAGTAACCTCCAATCAGCTCGTATCTTTCTGTCAAAGAAGTCGAATATCTCAGTCTCTTGTTCCGTGCTGAAGTGAAACAAAACACAGTTTGTAACCAATATGAATTTATAAATGGGGAAGAAGCATTAAATGTAAGCCCTCAGGGCCTCGCAAGGTGCGGGTGGGTGTTGCTCAGCTGATAGCCTGCTGCACACGGCTGATGCACACTTGTTCCATTCTTTGCATTTGGAAGAGGTCATTTTGCAGTGGTTGTGTTGGGTGATACATGGCAGGGCTGCTGTCAGGTGTTACTGGAAGTAGACAGTTGTCTTAATTAGAGTGTTGTTTTTACAGCTTCATACATTTTAGTTTCTGCCAAGACAACTGACAACAAGGAAGAAACAAGGAATTTATGAAGAAATCATGAAAAACTTATGCTGGCGTATGTGGTCTGTTTGTCCAGCATATAAAATGTACTTTAAATTCCAACATCAGAGCTGCTAATAAGTCTGAAAATAGACTGAAACTATTAATAACTTTGTATGTGTTTTGACCCAATGGCATGCTCTAGATTTGACCCACAGTGATGTTAACCTAAGTGTTAGACATCCAGCACTCCTAACTCGCAAGGATTTCTTTTGTTGTGAGTCAGGATTTTAACCTAATTATTTGTATAAGAAAAAATGCATGGAATAAAGGGACATAGGAGAATGGTAGGATAGTGCCAATGACAAATTCGTGCTGAATCCTCCAAAAACTCGTACATATCTCTGAAGGAGAGCTGTGCCATAGATTTATTTTTTTGCTGAGCAGTTTCTGGATATAATCTTGATAAAAACAGAGCTCTGTGTGCAGACATAGGAGCCCCGGGGAAGAAAATAACATTCCCTCATTAGACTCATTTCAGTTACTCTTTTGTGTTAATTTCCTTTGTAACCTGTAATGCAAATTGCTAATTTGTTTGGAAAGTTAGGGAGAAAAAACAACCCCACTGAAGCCGGTGGCAAAGGCACTCTTGCATTGCAGCCCTGTGTGTTGTGCTGTGGTGCCCCTGACAGCACCGTCTCCTCTGTTTGGTGCTTGATCAGGGCTTGGTCTGAATTTGTAAACTCGCACAATTCCGTGTGGGGAGTTTGGAATTGGAGCATGCTGTTCTCTCTGCTGTGAAATATCTGATCTCTTCTACTTACGTGTTTGTGTGGAAGTTGTTCTCTTGTTCTGACATAGAGCCCTTACCTGTGCGAGGCTGATAGATGAAATAGAACAGTTGTCTTGATTTAACGGGGAAGTTGGGATCATTCTGTTACTGCTGATGAATGGAAAGGTTTCTCATTAGGCTGGGCTCTGGGCAGTGGAGTCCTGTGCACTGAGGACACATCAGCAACAGGAAAGCTTTTCCAGTACAGGATGCCGTTATCTCAGGTTTGTTAAGAGCAAAGGGACGGGGCTGCATCTGCAAACTGTTTTCTGTTGAAATGCTGATGTGATGCTGCTGGAAACAGGGCAGTGAGCGTGGTGTGCCCAGGAACAGAGGGAGAAAATGTGAGCTGGTGGCTGCTGACCTCCTGCCCCACAGAGCCCTGCTTTGTCTGACAGCCAGTCGCCAGCAGAAGCTCAGAGTTTAAAGCTGGATGATGATTCAGTCATAGAAGGAATAAAGTGACCAGGTACCGGTGGCAGCTGGGCCCAGCTTCACTTTCATTGCTGCTCTGGTATGTATGCTTGTAAGAAATGAACATCTGAACATAGACCCAGAAAATCAAGAGCTAGAAGCAGCAGTTTGGAACTGAGCAGGACGCTTCTGCTGGGGGTGATGGTAATCTGTGAATGAGTAACTGCTCTGAATGTGGAACTCTGTGAGAATGGCAGGATTGCTTTGCTTATCACTAACTTTATCATGCTGTTTTTGGGGTGGTTTTCTTTTTTTTTGTTTTTTTTTTTTTGGTCCTGAGTTGTAAAACACAAAAAATACGTCAAGAGTTAAACCTTTGTCATGGCAGCTTTTCCTATGGTTAATCTTTATTTGTTGATGTTTGCACAGACTTCACATTCAAACACAGCTTTATTTTTCTTTAAGGTACTCTTTTCCTCCCTTGTAATTCAACTAATATTTAAATGAGAGAATAACTAAGAACTTATGGTTATGAAAATCTTTTTTTTTTTGGCAAGTGTGCCTCATGTTTCAGTCAGGAGAAGTGGTTCGTGGCTCCTGGGCATCATGGAATGCCCCTCAGCTCTCCTTGGCTGCAATTGCTTTGACCATTGTCAACTTATAAAGCAGTTCCCTTGAACGTTTCCTTCTTCCCCCGAATCATAAATTGTCTGGCTCCAGGAGTGCTGTCTGGGAAATGCAGAGGCTGAGGATCTGCTGGGCATTATGAAAGCATGTGGGGAGCTGCAAAAAGTGCAACTCATTCTCATTGATTTAAGAGAGAAACACCTGGCATATGCATTTTGATTATTTATATCTTATTCGAGACAGTGCGTATATTAAAAAGGAAATTAAAGGCCAACTTTTCAAAAGAGCAGAGGCAGTTTGTACACAACGTGTGACTCCAGATATGGGTGGAGAGGGGAAAAAAAATGTGCTCTTCCTGCCCTCTGATGGACGTCCAGCAGTGGCCATGGGGCTGGCAGCGCCCCGCAAGCTGAGTTTTGCTCACGCATCCCTGAGAGAGGCTGATGGAACCTAACCTATAAATGGTGATGAGAGAACAGCTACTGGGCCTCATCACATTCTTTGGTATCAGTTATCTCGAGTGTTCTAAAGCTCTGCGTGTATTTAATGTTCGTTTTATTTGAATGTAATGTAGTGAATATGTGAGTAAGATGGTGTGAATGAATTGATTTCAGCTTTCAGGTAACTTTTTTTCTCTTATGTCAATAATTCAATGTCAGTGTTTTGCTAAATTTCTGTGAGTTATAGTAACGTGAAGGTAAGAGATTTTAAGTGTAGCACCATGACCCGGGGAAAAAGTTTAAAAGAAAGTTTACGAGGGTGCATAGTGATGGGACAAGGGGGAATGGTTTTAAACTGAGATAGGAGAGGTTTAGGTTGGATTTTAGGAGGAAGTTTTTCAGCCAGAGGGTGGTGAGGCACTGGCACAGGTTGCCCAAGGAGGCTGTGGATGCCCCATCCCTGCAGGCATTCAAGGCCAGGCTGGATGTGGCTCTGGGCAGCCTGGGCTGCTGGTTGGTGACCTGCACACAGCAGGGGGTTGGAACCAGGTAATCATTGTGGTCCTTTTCAACCCAGGCCATTCTATGGTTCTATGAAGATAAAATGACCCAATTGATGGAAAATATATCTAAGTTTGAATGTGTGAGCCCATTTCAGTGGCTGTGCTCGTGGATGGGTGTGGATGCTGACAGGGGTGTGGAAAAAATACTAAAGGAAATGTTCTGCCATGCAAATTCAGCAGAGTTAGAAGGATGTGTTGGATTGAAGATCTGAAGTTCAGTCTGTATCTTGGAGTCTTTCAGTCCCATTTGGAGCCTCAGTTGTAGCAAATACAAGAAAATGACAGGTTTTATGTAAAAATCCAGGTATTTCTGGTGAGCAGCGTGGAGAGTTTATATAGTCCAGGTGCAAGGGGGGGTGCCAGCAGTCAAGTCACCTCTATGGAAATTAAGCAGACTCGTTTGTGATGCAGCACTGTGGGCTGTAATAGGTAAGTAATAAAGGTAACGTGCATCAGTTGTCCAGGCAGACAGCTGTAGGCACAGGTGCTGCTGTGACAGGATGCCCTGTGCCTCACATTCCCTGAAGGAGCAGGTTCTGATCTGCTCTGAGGAATTCTGAGATGTTTTCTTAACAGGTTTATAACCGCTTCCCATTCCTGAGTGCACAGACGAGCAGCAGGAAATGTGGCACTGTGCAAACCCATGTTGTTCAAGGCGTTTTATCATCATACTGCGTCTTGCATTGTGTCGTCTTAGCAAATTGAGTGAAAATAAACACAGGCACAGCATTTGGGGGTGATCTTATCTTGACAATTTCAGCTTGTCTTAAAGCTCCACTTTCCTTCAGTCTCAGAGCTGAGTCCCCAGCCATGGCTGTGCTGTAGGTTGGCTGTGGTGTGAAATCAGAGCCAGGTGTTGATGCAGATCTTGTGCTGGCTGAGGTCCTCAGCAGTCAGTGACTGCTTTGTCAGGCACACAGTATATTGTTTCCCATTCTCTATTAATATTAGTCTGAAGTGTGCCAGTGGTATTTCTTCAGCAGCATGTTACTATTGTGTCTAGTTTTCTCATAATCAAGCATTTATTATGTTTTGTCTGATCACTTTGGACTTTGATCTTCCATTTACAAACCACTTGGTTAACCAGTTGGTTTAAAGGTACTTTTGGCTTGAATACAAATAAGCTTAAATGTTTAAAGGCTTATTGCTGTGTGTATTATTGGCAGACTGGCCCAACTGGATCCCATATTCAGGTGCCCATCCACACAGGTCATTTCCATTTTAATCTGAGAAATGACATTTTGGATCCATCACCCAAGCAGTTGGACATGGTGGGTGATTTAAACTTTACCAACTTGTACAGCTCATCTTTGCTGAAGGGGTGCCACTGTCAAAGATGCCTTCTTTGCCCTAAAGTAAGATTTATAGTGTCAGTTTTATGCAGCCACAATAATACTAATTTGAATTATTTTTGCGAGAAACTCAGAGCATCTGGGGAAGATCATCTGTGTTCTGTTGACCTTACAGATGTTTGAGTTGATTCATAGTGGGATTAAGTAATTTCTCTGTGCTCATGCAGTGAGTAACCAACAGCGAAGAGTGAAGTTCAAGTCATATATTATTTTCATGTTCCATTTTGATGTCTAATCGAAATAGAACAATTCCCATCTCCAGTGCATAAAAGGGAGAAACAATTCAGAGCTGTACACAATAAGGAACATCGGTGCACTACCTTGTTTTCAAACACAGCATAGGTACAGACAAACATTCAACCCAACAGCCTGTTGAGTTCTCTGCTTCTATGAAGTCTTGCCCAGGCGACTCTTCTGGTTTCCCATCTTTGTGCTAGAGGTTATCACCTCTGGAATAGTTCTGCATCGCACCTTGGATCATCATTCCCTCATTGGATTCAAGACAGAAGAGTAAGGTTAGTTCTTCTGATTTAAGGACACTGAGCAGAGCCAGCTGGCTTGGGTGGATGTGGATCAGAGCAGGCTGTTGAACCACTGCTATGGGGCTGGGAGGTGGGGATGCATGGCAACATCCTGCAGGGCTCAGCCTGTAGAGGACATGTGCCTGCTGCCTTGCTCAGCTTTAAACGTAGAGCCCAAAGTTTTTGGAGCAGGACTTGCAGACACAAAGGTAATGAATCGGCCTTATCAAAACTATCCATGAAACTGAATAATTACTGCTGAAGTTGCAACTGCAATCTTGTTATCGCGTATTGATTTCACCTTTTTGCCTATAAAAAGATGGGTCAGGAGACAAGCATTGTATTATCCAGTTATCTTGATGACTGGAGCATGTTGTACGTAGAGTGCCAGCTTTAATAGTACTACACCAAATTAGCAGGAATGAGTAGATGCTGAGTAAAGAGCAGAGCTCTTGCAACAAGTCTGCAGGAGGACCACTAAGATGCTCAGAGGACTGGAGCTCCTCTCCTAAAAAAAAAAAGGTTGAGGGAACTGGGTTTGTTTAGCTTGGAGAAGAGAAAGCTTCAGGGAGACCTCATTGTGGCCTTCCAGTACTTGAAGGGAACGTATAAACAGGAGGGGGAACGGATGTTTGTGAGGGTGGGTGGTGACAGGACAAGGGGGAATGGTTTTAAAGTGAGACAGGGGAGGTTTAGGTTGGATATGAGGAGGAATTTTTTCAGCCAGAGGGTGGTGAGGCACTGGCACAGGTTGCCCAAGGAGGCTGTGGATGCCCCATCCCTGCAGGCATTCAAGGCCAGGCTGGATGTGGCTCTGGGCAGCCTGGCAGCAGGGGGTTGGAACTGGATGAGCATTGTGATCCTTTTCAACCCAGGCCATTCTGTGATTCTGTGATAATTCTATGATAAATAACCCTGCATTACTGTTCTTTTGTAATGGATCTGTTGATAGGAAACAACTTTTCTGGCTGTTTACACCGCAGTAATTTCATAACATGTTTGTATTATTTAAACTGCGTGTTTTGTGAATGCTGGAGCCAAGTAATTTGTAACAGAAGCCATATGTAGGAACCACTCTCCTGAAGCGTTTTTTAAATTGCTTTGCTTGCAGCTACAGAGTTTGCCATAGAGAAAGATTCCTTATTCTGAAATTTCAAAGCCACAGGAACGGTCACATAGCTGAGAAAGGAACAGCCTGGTGATTTAAGGCTCTTTAATGCCCAACTTGTTGCAGGACAGAGTGCTGGAGACCTTGCTGCTCTAGTAGAACATTTCTCTGCAGTTCCACAATGCCCAAAACTTGGTAGCTGATTTATCATCTATTAGGTCTTGTTTGGAGGGTTAAATGGACTACTGGAGCCAGATGGCAGGAAATTAATGTGAAATAATTGTTTATATAGTCTGCTTTAGTTCTCTTATCCGAGTCAATCTCTGTGGCATTCAGGCTGGTTTCCAGTTTCTGTAGGTTTCCTGTAGAAGTGTACTATATGTGCACCCAGGATAATATATCATAGGGCTGATATGAAGTTGTCTTCCCCCTGACATCTCCCAGTGAGCTGCTGTGTTCATTTTGCCCATGATTTCAATTTTTTTTTAGTTTAGATTTGTTGTTTTAAAAATTGGAAGTTGGTGATACTCAGTAGGAGGAGCATGGGCTATGCTAGCTGAACAGGAGACCCAAAGCCATGCAAGGTGTGGGATGGCTTTTACAAATGATGCCCTGCCGGGTTTACTTGCACTAATGAGACTTGTCAGAGCTGCCCTCGGAAGCAGCAGCTGATAACAGCACGCCCCATTGCAGCTGAGCACATTGCCTGGGTGAGCAGCTTCACATGGTGCAGGAAGGAGTGGGGCGGAGAGGAGAGGTGCTCTTCTCTGCTTCCCACCCCACTTTTCAGCTTTGCCTTTAATTGCTGTTATTTCAACTTTGGGGTAAAAGTTCCTTGAAATGCAATGCAGGAGCTGTCTGAAGTCTAAAAATATTTTCAAACCACTGATAATGTGGAGGGTTTTCATCCAGTGTTTGTCTTCATGAGCGGTGCCCCAAGTCAGGCACCCATGCAGCTTGGCACAGACTCATGGAGCCATCTGTGATGTGTCGGGCACTGGAACAGGCTGCCAAGGCTGCTCAAGGTGAAGGAGTCCCCTTCCCTGGGTGGAGGTGTTCAGGTCTGCAGAGATGTGCCCGGGAGGGACATGGGCAGCAGGCACGGTGGGCTTGGGGACCTTAGAGGACTCTTTCAGCTTGAAGAGTTCTATGGTTCTGGCCATAGGCCTTCCCATGGAGCTCCACAGGGACTAAGGGGCCTTGGCAGAGCCTCACTGCCCTGTCAGCACTCCCAGGGCATCGGGTTTGGAGCCTGCTGCCCTTCACCAAGGAGTTCTGCACATGTCCATCCCTGCTGAGCTGAACAGTTGTGTCCTGGCACAGGCGTGGTGATGGCCCTATTGACTCCTCTGTAAATAAAAAGGGGAGAAAACTGAATTCAGCTGGTGGTGAAATAGGAGAGCACAGATTTCCTTCTTATCTGGATTAGTCATGTTCTTTTAGGGATGAAACTCCATGCAGAACAAGAAAATGACGCAGCTGATGTCGACAGAGGTGGCTGCAGGGATTTCCTGAGCAGTTCCACGTGAATGAATGGGAAGCTTTACTCATTCTCTAACTCGGCATAAAAGACAAAACACGAACACCTTGTTTCTCATTTGTACATCATTGTACCAGCATTATCTTGCTCCTAGATTAACGTGAATTGTGTGATTTGCAGATTTCACCCCAGGGCAAATTGCTTTTATTGAGCAGGAGAGTCAGACCCACAGCTGGCTCAGCACACAGCACTGGGCTTTTAAGGCACAAACTCATTTGCTCCTCAGGATTGCCAGGGCTGCTTTTGTCTGGGCCTGACCTCATTAACGTGTTTTTAAGTAATTATCAGTGAGAGAAGGTGACCCCCAACTCCCTGTGCTTATAAAGTGACTTAAAGAAGTCTGTATTTACCACAGCTGAAAACTTCTGAGCAGACAGTAATTTATACAGCTGTGATCGTGTGGTAATTGTGATTTGTCACAGACGAATATTTACTTTTTTGACTAATTTAAAACCTATTCATCATACTACACACAAATTAAGAACAAAGTGTTGCGCTGGTCTTTGAATGGATAATTGCAATTAAGACACTCTCCTGCAGAAATAATGTGTGTAGGGTTAATTTGGACTCGGAATTGTTTTTTCTTTGCTTGTCTGTACAATTATATTCTCCAACTGTGGCACAGAGCAAATAATCAACTCAATAATTGTTTGTATCTGAGCTGAAACGTAGTATTTTTAATGGAAGTGTCAAAGCATCTGCAGTGCTCTGTTAGAATATTGTGGTGAAGTGGTGAGTACTGATGAGGTTGGTGGCAGTGGGACGTAGTGCTTGGGTTTGGGGGGGAAACTTCATTGTGACTCAGTGTGTAAGGGCTCATAAACAGGAGGGAGATCACTTGATAGGCTGCCAGATAGCAATGAGGGAGAATTTTAAATGGAGTGGATGAAGATGTAGAGTGGATGTGAGGAGGAAACCTTTAACCAGAGGTGGTGCAGCCCTGGCACTGCTCCCATGGCACTGCATGGCCATGGCTGGGCCCTGGGCAACCTGACTGGGGGTACAGCCCATGGCAGGACTGGGGGCTCTGAATGCCCTTCTAAGCCAATCATGCTGCAATTCTGCATTTTCATTCTCTACAGCAGTGATGTAGGTGGCATGCCAAGAGCTGAGCCTTATTAGGAGGCTCCTTTTCACCCTTGCATACAGTGCATGGTGATAGGAAATGTGTAACTTTTAAATATGCATAAAAGGGGAATTTCACAACTGCAATGTAGCAAATTAAATATTAATGTAGATATATCTTAAAGAAAAAAATCATGAAAACGTATTAATTATCTCCCCCAGTAAAATTTGAATTATGTGGCCTGAATAGCATGATGGGGAGGTGTTATTCTTTCTAATGAAGCTCAAGGAAGAAGCCTTTAAAATAAGGGGATAACTCTTAATCTCAGAGTTGGAATGTTTAGAAAAAAAAATGGAAGTAGTTTTAGCAGTAGCATATAAACAACTTGTTGCATGTTTTCTTTTTAAAATACTGCTTTCTACCAGAGACCTGGGGGAATGCTAAAACAGCACGTGTTCCATGTTAACACCCCTAAATCTTCAGCACCACTGTTCCCTTGTCTTTTTGGCCTATTGGTGTGATCAGACAGAGCCCTTACAGCAAGCTTTTGTTTGTCATGCAAGGACTTCTGACTGAGTTAGTTGGTTATCTCAATTATCACATGCAGCCACTTTTAGGGCATCAGTTTTCAGCCATCTCAGTTTGTGTATTGCTGATGTTCAAGATGGGAATATGTAATATTTGAACAGGCTGTGTGTGCCATTCTGGCTTTGTCTGCTAGGTATGAAGAAAATCCAGAAAACCATCCTTCTTACCTTACATAAACCACTGACAAATATTCTGTTTGTTCAGGGTTGGCCTGCAGGTCTTGCCTTTGACAGACCTTTCATGGTGTGTGGATGGATGTAGATCCCTGGCCTTGCTAAAAGCAGTGCTTCACTGTCCTTCACAAGTCTCTGTCCTACTAGCATTGCTCTCCATTGGAAGGCCACGGTGCTCAGCTCACTCCTGGCTTCTTGGTGCTGGTGTGAGGGTGGTGCTGGGAGTCAGGAATGTGCACCTGCTTCCAGTGAGCCATCATCCTGCTCAGCACCTCTCTGTCTCTTGCTGCCCATCCTGTGGTTGACAGCTTTGATTGCTGTGGGTTTTAAACGTTCATGTGGGCCTCAGGTTGGTGTTGCACAGCTTTAGCTGTGTGTTACTGCTTAAAGCTCAGTGTAGTGCAGTGGTAAAACAAGCTGTGTGGTGGCTTAGTGGGAATTTGTAACAGGATTGTCTTGACATGGGACAGCAGGGACCTCTGGGTCTCTGATCCCACCCTGCTTTGCCAGGACACCCACATCCAGGTGGGTTTGGAGATCCGTGAGGAGATCCATGCAAACCGTCCTGGTTTGCACCCATTGCATCTTCTCCTGGCACCAGGCATCCTTGAGCACAGCCTGGTTCTTCCCTCTTGTATCTCCTCAGATGTTTGTGGACATTGGTGAGATCCACCCAAGCCCCCACTCATCCAAGCTGCTGACATCTGTGTAGTTCCTTGAAGTCAGCTGCTCACCTCCTGCAAATGGTTCTGCTGCAGTGAGTGATGTACCCAGGCAAGGAAAAAGGCTGCTAAATAACAAGAATGCTTGGCTTCTCCAATCACTGTGTCAGGGACACATCATGGTTTTCAACAGCAAAGTAATACACTTTTCCATTACTTTACATTATGCTGTATGAGATTAGCAGAAGTTGGGATGTTACTATGAATTGTATATGTGCAAACATTGGTTTAAAAAAAAAAAAAGAAGAAAATCAACTTCACTGTGTTTTGCTGAGCTTTATCTCAGTGGGTGAAGCTGCTGGCTCTGGATTTTTCTTCTCTTTGTTCCTGCAATCCATATGAGCTCATAAAATAATTACTGCTCATAGAGAAGCTGCTCAGCTTCAGTGCCGTTGGCTTTATAAATTATCTGTCTATAGAGATAGCCGGAGTGTGTAATTCAGGCCAGAGGAGAACATAAAAGGAGCATGAATGGTACATAAATGTGCGTGGCGTAAATGCAAGCCTTTTGCCCAGCTGCAATTTTGAGGCAGGCCTGTGACAATGACTCCAGCTGTGCTGATGTGGGAAACGCTGCCCGTCCGTGCTGCCTGGAGAGGTGCACAGCCCTGCTCTGAGCACACTGTGCTGCTGCTTCCTGCAGACCCTGCACCAGCTGCATGGTGCTCCCATGTGCTCCTGTCCAGCCATGCTGCTGGCTGTGTTCAAATGTACATGAATGTGTTCAGAACGTGTTCAAATGTAGCTGATTTACAGATCCAAAGTGCTGGATTTGGGACAGAGTCAACTGTCCTGCCTTGGTGCTGGGAACACGCTTGTTAATTTCCTATTAAACCAAACTTCTGTATGGTTCTACTAGAAGAAAGATCAGGAATACACAAATGACAGCTGTACCTTCCAGCACAGTCTGACAAACCCTGCAGTCAGAAATAAAATGTGAGTCTTATGGTATCCTAAAACAGGATTTCCAAGATGCTTTATATATATAAAGCCAGATAGTTTCCTGTAGCTTTAAATATGTATTATCCACATATAGCACATTTTTGTGACCTGGAGAGCTTCCTCATTAATATTGGGATTAATACTGAGAGAGGAAAATGAAGTACTGCCTAAAAGAAGTTGTACCAACCTGGATTCCATGCTGGAGGATTCCCTCCCTTTCTTTTCCATGACCTGTATCACATTTGCCTTTGGGGCTTTGCCTTCAGCAGGCAGAAGCTGCTGGCCAGCTGCAGGAGGATGGGCACAGCAAGGGCCAGGTCCTCCAGGGCCCCAAGCACGCTCAGGCAGTGCAGCCAGCAGCCATGCTGTGTCAGAGCACATTGCTTTCTGCAGAAGCATCTGTTTGTGGTGTCAGAAATGCCCCTCTGCTGACCCAGAGGCTCTCCTCGAATGCTGCACGCTCGTTACAAGGGTGAATGAAAATGGTTTTGATTATGCAATTCCGTTGCAATTCCTTTATAATGCGGTTCATTTCTATCTGCAGCGTTATTTAGCTCTTCTAAATTGGAGAAAGCACATGCCTGGTGAGGATGAAATTAATGCTGAAGGCAGTCAAAGGTAATCAGCGTCTCTGGGCTTCCCCAAAATAAGGGATAGAGCAGAGCAGAAAAGAGCGTTACAGATGTATGGGGATGTGCATGGGGGGAACAGTGTGGAGTTGCTCCACACTGATCACCCCAAGGGGCTGAGAGCAGTGGCTCCAGTATGGACCTCTTGCAGGGAGCAGAGATCCTGGCCTTACGCTGAGTGGTTGGTTGTTGGCCGGTGTTTGCGTGGAGACCTGGGTCTTCACTGAGCCTCAGGGCCCAGCCATGCATGTAGTTCCCTGTTAACCCATCAGCTTAATTACTGTGCTGGGATGATACAGAACAAGTCACCATAGAAAATAAAAACTAAAAAAAAAAATGAAACCACAGCCAAACATCACCAACAGGACCAAGCACCAGAGGGACGGTGTGTCGTGCTTATGAACCAGCTTCAGCTTCCCTTATAAGCACAGGCACCTTCGTGTTATTCTTGGCTTTAGGAAATGGTTTTTCCCTTACCCTCCCCTCTGCCCCTATGTGTGCGCACCTAATCCCTCCATGTTTGAGCCCTTCTTTCTCCTTAACTTCACACTGCTGCTTTTTGCTGTCATGTCCTCTGCAATGCTGACTTGTCATGCAGTTTTGCTCTTACCACATGAGCCAAAAATCCTACTGCTGGCTGCAGAGGAGGTGGGTTCCTGGTGGGCACTTGCTGGGAGGATCACTGCGACTTGGAGGTACTGAAGCATCGCATCGAGGCCTTCATTCCAGTCCTGTCGTCTTGCTGCAAACCATAGCAGACAGGAGCCTGCAAGAGAAATTAAAAGAACAGCAAAGCACTGATCTTGTCCAGAGGTTAATAGCTGGGTTGTGCAAGCAATTGTCTGTGCAGGGGACCAGCAGTGTTCTCGTCTCGCTTCACTCTCCTCCTGCATACCCCACTGCCTTCTTGAAATGTTGTGTGTGTCACAGCAATATCTGAGAGCCACGCTTAGGATCAAATGCAGCCTTACCTAAAGCTCCAGAAAAGTGGTTATATTGTTGTGGTTGTTTTTCAGTACTTCACCAGCATTTAGTGATCTCTTCACAAGGCTGCCAACCCCATAAATGCATGAAAACAGCAAAGTGGAACAGCCATTACAGTTGTCTCGTGGAGGCATTCAAGGCCAGGCTGGATGTGGCTCTGGGCAGCCTGGTCTGCTGGTTGGTAACCTGCTCATAGCAGGGGGTTGGAACTGGATGAGTATTGTGGTCCTATGCAACCCAGGTCATTCCATGATTCTGTGATATATATCTAATATATGTGTGTCAATTACCAGAAGATTGTATTTGTGCTGCCTCCCAGGAGTTAAGTCTTGTGCCTGCTGGTTAGGGTCTGGGAGAAGGACATCCCAAGGTTGTGCAGGTTGGTTCTTCTGGACAGTGCCTCTTGTAAATGAAAAGTCATGAGAAGACATAATGTAAAAGCCAAATTATTCTAAGAAGCATCAGGCATTGTGGTAAACTTAGCATTTTGGATAACATACAAAGCCAAAAGACCTTTCCAGCTAACTGAGATGCTGAGATGCACACGACTTATGACCCCAGCAGCACTGGTCTGCTGCTGGACTAACCTTTGGGCACCTTGCTCTGTGGGTTGCTTGCTTTTTCCCCATTTGCATTCTGTGATGGACTTTGATCAAATATCCACAGGAAAAATTAGGATTATTTTCCTAGCATTATGAGATTTATTTATCCAGCTGCAATTGTCTAAACAATTGATTGCACGATTGATGAATATGAAACGCAGTGAATCAATTCTATTGATTTATCCATAATTACCCAAAGCAGCCTTAATCAGTATTCACACTGGGGTATCCATAGAAATGCGTGAGTTACAAAGGACAGTGCTGTCAGCAGAAAAGGACAGAGGTTCCCTTGCTGGTGCAATGCTGTCATGTGTTTGAAACTTTTTCTTTCTTTTTTTTTGCCAAATTCATAATCAGAAAATTCACACTTCGCAGGAAAATTTACCTGCTGTCCTTTGCCATGCTTCACATGACTTGATTCCCGTTTTAGAAATTATTTCCAGGCCAAATTCATTCAAAAACAGGGTGGTAGGGAAAAAAAAAAAACCAGTAGTTTTTCCATTTGTTGGGGGTCAGCACAGCATCCTAAACATGGTTCTGTATTTTATTTCCTCTGTGTCAAATAGAGGGCAGTAGAACTGAATTGTCCTGGGGTTGGTTGTTCTTGGGAGCTAAATCTTCTTGGTGCTGCCAAGAGAATCAAAGGGCTGGGATGGCTGGAGGGCTTGTGTGGGTAGTCATAGATTGTTCTGTAACAATTCTTTCTTTACAAACTTCTTATTTCCATGCAGACATTGGTATTTTATACTACAGCAGTTGTAAAAAGGTGAGGCAGTATTCCCATCTAAGGCCAAGTCAAAGAAAGATGCTTTACTTATAAGACACCACGTTCTTGGGTTGCTCAGTGACCTTTAAGCATTTTGTGTAGAGGGACCATTACAAATGTGCTCTTGCTTCTCAGTTTGGAAATGCAACTGCTTGGAAGTGATGTTTTTAGCACATAAACTCAGCAAAGGATGCTGGTGATGCCTGCTCCACAGCAAAGACTTCTGGCACTTTGTGGAGCACTGCTTTAAATGGGAACAGCTTGCTTAATAACACAGCTGAATGCAGAGATTTCTCATAGTGGTGCTTCAACAAATCCCTTTGTTTTAAATTATAAGATCTGTCCCAAGTTTTCGCTGACTGTCATGATAGAAATAGTCAATTTTGAATTCAGTGGTTGTGCATTCCTTATGGGATATTTGCCTTTGGTGAAGAGGGGCACTGATTCTGTCTACATGCAATAGACACTGGTTTTCCAGTGCTGTAGCCTTAGCTGAAAACACTCAAATTGTCTTGTAGCATTTCCCTTAGAAAACACACTTGCAAGCTTTTATTACCTGTCATAAAAGTCTCTAGGAGGTGAAATTCAGTGCACAAGGTTCAATCCACGGCTGGAGCTAAATGGCAGGTGGAATTTCTGGAGACAGAATTTCTTTTGAAAGAGAAATCCCAACTTTCTTCTCCCCTTTGTTTTGTTTCTTTCTGTTAACGTTCATCGTTTGATTGCCCGGCATCAGAGCAATTCTCCATTGCAAAAATGGGCCTTTAGGTGCGAGGCAGCAGCACTGCAGAGGTGGTTGGTGAGGCAGCGCACTGTGGATGCGATTGTTGGTAGTCAGAGCGCAAGTTTGTCCTTCAGAATGTTGTAACTTGCAGTTATTTTTCATTCATCCGTCCCCGTTGTTTTAGAGGGCGCACAGCGCAGAATATAAATCAGGAAGGAGGTGTCAGTGATCATAGATAATATGCTAAAACTGCTTCTGAAATATTTATTAGAAAATGGGTTAATAAAGTGACACGATGCACCTGTGCTGGTGTGAAGCAGACGATTGGAGAAGATTATGCTAATGTAAGTATTTAGCAGCAAGTCTTCATTGGGATTACTGTGTGCTATTATCACAGTCAGCCCAGGAATTGTAATTCAACAGAAAGCAAATGATCAAGGGATTTGTTTCTTTCTTTCTTCTCTTTTTTTTCCTTCCCAAGTTTTGGCTGCTCTTTAGCCTGATGAATTAGAAGGAATATATTGCAAGGAATCTTTTTAACGTATTATTGAACAACAACGAGAAAGAATAAGTGAGAGGTAGGCTGGGCAGAGAGCCATCACATAGAGAAGCGTAAAATGAAAAGGATTTTGGAAACCTTGATGTGGGCTGAGCAGCTGTCAGGTTGGGAGGTGTGAAAAGAAGTTAACAGTAATAATATCACAAGGAGAGAGAAGAGTTTGGGATGGGAAACTATTGAGGGGAGATGGGAGGAGGGCACGTGCCCTCGTGCTCGTACATTTCCATGATTTTTCCCTTTCATCTGATATACACAGAATATGCATCTGAGTATTACATATTCTCAGTGTTCCAGGGTCATAATAATTGGAAAATCATCATCCTGTATGTGATGCCAAGAGAAAAGCTGTTACTGGGATGTATTAAAATGTGAATTTTAATTTATATGCAAGTGAAAAGTTGTTTAAAACTTAACTGCGTTTTGCAGATGAAAAGTTGGGAAATAATTTGAAGATATTTGATGTGATTGCTCTTTAAAAGAAGATTTTGGTATTCATGCGTTAGTGAGCAGTTGTTCAGGTCTGGGTTTTGCATGGGGATTTCAAGGTCTAAGTCTGTTGTTTCGTACACAGTCTGACAAGATAAGAGTAGTCTGTCTCATATGCACAGCAAATTTGTCTCCCAGAGCAGCAAAATCACAGGCATGCGAGGCATGGTAATGTGCAGGAAGGCCGATCAGCTGTAATAAAGCATTCATTATCCCTCCATCTAAATTAACTGAAATGGTGTAATAGGCCCTTTTATAACATCTCTCAAATTCCCTCTCTTTTATTGAATTAGCAGCTAAACCTAGATAATTTTAAGCTGTGTGTGTATGTTCTTGTTTAGATCATTATGCTGTCAGTACAGAAGCCATTTGTCCTTTGGTTCCTTGGTTCTCCTGTACTTGTTCTTTGATCTCTTCAGAGTTTCATGGACTACATTTGTAGCTTGCACTGTTTTCAGATTTTCTTGTAAGTATTTTAGCAAGTAGTTTTAGTGCAAACCTGATGCAAAAGCTGACAAGATAATACGCAGAACAGAATATACTGTAGGAAAGGTTCTTCTGAAATGCCATTCTCCATAAAAACTCTTTGTGCAGAGTTAGTTTGATCTGCACGTGTTTTACTCAATGACTTGGGTGTGATGCAGCTCTGCTCATCTCCTTTAGCTTTTGCAAATGCCTTCTAGTGGTGGGAGAGGCTGAATGAACATGGGGCATCGAATATGTTCACCGGAGTGAACAAAAAAATCAGGGCATGTGATTAATTATGAGAGAATGGAGAAAGAAGAACCAACTGTACCTGAGAAAGGGAAGAGAAAAGGATTTGTTTGGCACAGTGACTGCTGTTCCATTCATGTGCTCTACCTCTTTGTCTTTTCATTTGTTGTTGCCAGTGGAGGTCTAGATGTGACAAGTAGGAATAGCCTCCTGGGTTCAGTGAGACTGTGTGTAGGGAAAAAAAGGCTTCTCTGCAAAAGTAAAATAACAGAATCAAAGCAGTAGTATTTGTGTTATTATTTGCTTTAGCAATCTCTGGGCATGCATCCACAAACCATTTAACCCCCTGTGGGACCACTGGGCGTGATTAAGCATTAACAGTGATAAAAATACACAGTGGTTGCAATTGAAGCTATGTTTACAGCTTGAATGGGAAGCATATTTGTGGGTTTATTGACTCTGGATGGAGGGCTGTGAGGGAGGAGAAATTGTGGAAGGAATTAGGACTTACCTGTCCTTTTGCCCGGGCAGGGAGAGCAAGGTGAGTGGTACCAACTGCAGCACAGGTGTTTGACTCACTGTGTGCTGGCACAAGCGGTCATTCCTCCTGCCTTACAAAGAACTGATAAGGTGTCTTATCAGGAAATAAATGAAAAGGGATACATTATCAAGGCACCCAGATGATGGAATAGAGCCTTACTCTGCTAGAAACTGTCTAAACAGAGGATTGGAAATCAGTCCCTGCCTCAAAGGACCTTCACTTTAACTACAGCAGAAAGCTGCTGATGCATTGAGAGGCAGCCCCAACACCACCCATCCTCAGAGGCTGAGCAGCCACAAACCTCATCCCTGTAGGATGTTAGTTTTGTTACTTGTCCTTCAGCACCCGTCTGTCTTCCCTTCACATCTCCTGATTTTCTTCTGTGATCATATCCCTTCTATTCCGATCACATCGTGAAAAAATGTTAATTTCCTTCTTTTAATTGGGTTGATAAAGTCTTTTGTCTAACAAATCTTTTGCAATATGCTAGTGTTAGATTTTGTTGCTGCGTGCGACGTTCTCAGTATTCTAACTTCAGTACATTGTGAGCAGTTCCAGCCTCTCAACTTCTCTCTTTCTCAAGGTTTTGACTTTCGTGGCTCTTCCTGACATGGGTAATGCATTCTTTTGTTAGTAGAAGCTGAGCTTGGAGAAAAGCACTCCTTTTTATGCACGAGCACCAAGAGCTAATCTTTGTTATTAATTACACTGAGATAAGCTGTGCCCCTGCGGATTGATGTTCTTCATCTGAATGTGGGAGATACTTTTGGTGACTTCTCTTGGCCCAGTGATGTTCAAAACAAGTCCACCTTCATCTGTTAACTCTGCCTGTTCTGAGAAAGCCTTTTTTGGATGGCTTTTTTTGTTGGTTTTCTTGTGTCTCTCGCTTTAACAGTGAAGTTATTGCAAACCATCAAAACCTGCCTTGAAAGAGAAGAGGTTTGGACTAAGACCTGAAATTATTCATAAAAATATTCTGCTTCCTCTTTTGAATTTTATTTGGGCATAAACCTGAACCATTTAAATTCATGAGTTGCAGCAAACTTTGCAGGCGATAACACGCCATTTCCTGGAGTAGAGCCAGGAATTCATTGAGCAGTGTTCTTTTTTTTTCCCCCTCCATCCACATGATCTCTTCAGAGCACTCATCTTTCTTTCCAGTGAAGCATGCAACTGAGCAACGTACCAAAATAGTAAGGAGGCCACCAAACGTTCAGACTTTTCACCCACGTAGCCCCATGTCCATTGTTGCAGCTCTTTCACAGGATGGCATTTCAGTGTCCAGGAGAATCCTTTCTTTTCAGCACCATTGGATTTCCATACATCTGCACAACATCAAGCAGAATTCCCAGTTAATGCTGGATTTGACTCATCTGCATCCTCAAGATGCTTTCCAGAAACCCTACGATTTCTCTGCTGTCTTTCTGGGTTTTCTCACTCCACTTCGCTGTCAGAAGAGGGAGAGGATGAGGCTCACATCTGTCTGCTCCGGTTTAAGCATGGAGAGCAACCTGATGGGAAACAGCCAAAGAAATCTGCACTGGTAGATGTGTGCATTGGCACTGACGTTCTCCTAGGTGAATGTGAGGATGCACAAGCATCTTCTATCCTGTTTTAAAATCTTCCTCTTGAGAGCATCCAAATCATGGCATTTTGTTCTATATTGGTTTCATAATATTGACACATATCTCTGAGATCCTGTTTGAGATGGTTTGTTTTGTTTTGAGGTCCTGTCTGTATTCCAGCAGGATGACGTTTTTGTCAGAGAATTTAAGGTGTTCAGGAGTCAGTGATGGCAACAGAGAGCAACGTTCACCTACGTCATCACCTACATTCAGCATTTCTTTTGTGGGCTTCGTAACCATCCAGCTTTACTCCACGGCGAAGGTGGGATGAAGTCTCTCCATCTGTTAACCAACTTTCTACTTCTCAATGGTCTTGTTTTCATTTATGTTCTTAAAATCAACTTCCTGAGATTAAGTCATCGGCATCTTGTTTTCTCTTGACACTGGGAGATCCTGTAAGAAAGAAGTTGGGATGCATTATGAGCTCAGGATGAGAGAAACCATTGTGGTGACTTTAATGGTGCCAGGAGGTAGTAGTAGTTCAACTGGTCTCTGATCATTCCACTGTGTAACTTTTTATGGTAATAGGATGGAGTGTAACATCAAATTAAATGAAAACCAAAATGTGGCTTGAATAATTAAAAAATCAACAGTCAAATCTCTACATTTTTTCCCTTTTTTCTTTTTTTTTCCTGATGTTCTACTGCAGGAGGTTGGGAGAATGCCTGCTTTCCCAGGGCACTCTAGTTACAGGATAGCATATGGGCTGCGAGTGAGTGGTGGCATTTATTTACAATTACAGTTTTATAGGTGTGTTGTGGTTTGGTCCTTTTCCTGTTGCAGTGTACAGTAGATTCTGCACTGTTTGTTGTTTATTTGTAGTCACTTGAATGAACATGGGGAAAAATGAGAGCTACGATTTGAAGAAAAATAATGGTATATGAAGTAATGAGATTGTTCCAAAGCTTAATTAGATGGAGCAGATTGAATACATTACAGCGATGTCTTGAGGCAACATAATTAAATTGGAAGCATAATCCTCCCTGTATTGGAACTGATTTTATCTTGGTAGGACGAGGAGCGTCAGCGGGCTCTTCCTGCTGGTACGTTGCTGATCCTTCTGGGAAGAGTTTTGGACCTCAGAGCATTGTCAGACCTTAAAAGCACAAAACAAAACAGGACATAAATCTACAGACAGAATTGGTGGCGTTCTGGTTACAGGGATAACGTTGGATTCAATCTTAGTACGTGCTACAGCTCAGTAATTGAATCATAGATCTGAAACACGTCCGCAGCGTGTTATTGTGTATGCTGAATTCATCTCATTTATAAGATCTCTTAATGGAGTTGTTTCCAAATATATACACTGACAAAGATCCTGGTGAATAATGCATGGAAGTGCTGTTCCTGAAATGCATCTCTGCATGTGCTGGGTACAAGTACGGGGATGCATGTGAGATCTTGAGGTACAAAGAGCAATATTATGAAATGTATGTATGCATATATAGATATGTATATTTTTATGTATTTAGACACACAAGCATATCCATGTATGCGTGTATATATCTTTTGCTTTTACATATTCATTGCTATTTAATAATTATTTCATTATCTACATTTTCTTTCATGCTTCTACCAGGAAAAAAAAAAATAATAAAACAATCTTTCTGTTCATGTTTGGATACTTTTCTTCTCTGCTGTTGGACGAATCTGATTTTACAGTACAGATGCATCCCAACCGTGTGACAATTAGTGCCTTGTTTTGTTAGTTTTGTATACGTGAATAATCTCTGCTCCCATCCTGATCTCGGTGTGAGGTTTGATTTCATTTGGGCAGCCAAGCATTCAGCTAGATGTTCTTTTCTTTTTTCCTCAGGACAGATCAGTAGGTATCTTAAATTCAAATAAAAGTTCCAACTCCTTCTACTGTTTTAATTTTTATTTTTGTCAGCTTGTAGAAGATTAATTTTCTTATTTGCATCCCGTAGTGCCAGTCTCTTCTTAAAGATTGCTTTTGGGGAAAAGGAAAGAAAGGTTATACGTGTCATGATTGGTCTTCATCGTTTCTAGAGCTTTAAGGGACATAAATCTGTATCACAGATAGCCTGCTCCCAAGACAAGCTCATTTGTCTGGGCATTAGCTGGCAGTTCCATAGCATAAATTTGAAGTTTTCAGGAGGAATCTAATGTTTATTTTGAAAATGGAGATTAGAATACCAGAGAATAATATGTTTACTTTTCAGCACCATGAATATGTAGTGACCTACTTATACTGTACCATTTGGTTTTATTTTTAAAGCTTGTCAAGCCAACTCCTATCGCAATTTAACAAGCAACCTTTTTAGAGAAGCAATAAACTGTACTGGGTATTAAATTAACATTTTAGAAGTAGAACATTGCACAACATTTTGAAGACTGTCCTTCAGCAGCTTTTTAATGTGTTTTTGTTCCGTAAGTAAAATAGTGTCTGTCTCATGTGTTTGAAAACACGTTTTGCTTCACCTGCAAGTTAAAATAGAGCCAGTTTCAGTTCTGGTGAGCTGCAGCATTCAGATGCTGTCACTTTAAAGGAGGGGGGAAAGAAACAACTTCATTTTTCCTCTAATAAACTGAATGTTTAATGATCTCCTGATTATCATGAGATATTTTAAAGACAAGTGATTTTTATCCAAAACATCCCTTATGTTTCTTCACCCCGCGTCTGCGAATTTGCTTGATTAATTTTGAGAACATCTGCATATAATTCCGTGTGCTCAACAGTGGTGAGATCACACTGCTTTTCAAGTAACAGCTACAAATCTCACTTCCCAGACAGACTCCCATTTTTGTCTAATTGGAATGCCAAACGTACAAAGGTGCCACCGAAGAGTGTGTAATTATGTAATTTTCTCTTGATCTTTCAGAGTCTTCCTGCGAGCAATTAATCAGTATGCAGATATGCTAAACAAAAAATTTCTTGATCAAGCCAACTTTGAGTTGCAGGTAAGAAAAAAATTATCAAAATACCAAACAGCGTCTTGGGATGTAATATTAGTAGTGTAATAAACTTCTGTCCCAAACAACTAGAACTAATAAAGCTGGAAAAGACCTCTGTGATCCCCAAGTCCAGCTGCCAGCCCATCCCCACCATGCCCAGTGTCCATATCCCCATGTGGCACACGATTTTGTTGTCTGTGTTTTGACTGTGAACCCTGGAATCCCAGTTAGCCCATTCAGATGTCCTGTCCTCAGCACTTACACTCCACTGTCGTTCTCTGCTTACAACAGCACCAAGTCTTATCCCACAGTACCATATTGAACTCCTCATTTCCCTCTGGATGTGCAAAAAGGGAAAAGGACCCTTTCCAGACAGGTCATAGAAACACAGAATGGCCTGGGTTGAAAAGGACCACAATGATCACCTGGTTCCAACCCCCTGCTGTGTGCAGGTCACCAACCAGCAGCCCAGGCTGCCCAGAGCCACATCCAGCCTGGCCTTGAATGCCTGCAGGGATGGGGCATCCACAGCCTCCTTGGGCAACCTGTGCCAGTGCCTCACCACCCTCTGGGGGAAAAACTTCCTCTTAATATTCAACCTAAACCTCTCCTGTCTCAGTTTAAAACCATTCCCCCTTGTCCCATCACTCTCAACCCATGTAAAGAGCCATTAACAGGTGCTTTGCTAGAGCTATTGACTCGAATGTGGGGTCTGAGCGTAGATCCTTTTCTATCTTTTCCCCATATTTATGTGTTCATATTTTATTTTACTTGTATAGCCAAATGCAATCGATTAGGATTTGTAGATGGGAGATGTTTCATGGGAAGATGAACGCAGCGAGGGAATGTACTAAATACATCAAGAAACAATGCCTGTGTAGTGTCTGTTATTTTCACCTTTAAATATTTATGTGAATGACTTCGATTCTTCTAAGGTGTTTTGTGGATGTGCAGAGAAACGTTTCAGAGAATTAATGGTACCTGTTCTTGTCGTTCTGGGTCCTTTCAGCTTTGGAACAACTACTTCCACCTCGCCGTTGCTTTTCTCACACAAGAGTCCTTGCAACTGGAGAATTTTTCAAGTGCTAAGAGGGCAAAAATACTTAACAAGTAAGTCCTATTCGTCATCTAAATTGTGGACAAGAACTTGAGGTCTGTTAACATAATTTTAGTTTAATTTCTTAGCTAAATCTATTCAAATTGAGACACAATCATGGTATAATGAAAGGTTGGTTTTTAAAAACATGAATCAAGCCTTGCGTGTGTTTCTACCCTTGAATCAAGATCTAAATTACATGATTCATTACTGATGAAGACAGTATTTTATACTGCGGGATATTCATGAAGTCAAGACTTCTCAGAAGTATTAACATATTACAAAGCTGCATTTTTAAATCACTTCAGCGTTGTGATCGTTCTCATTCTGTGGGCACTCTTTATTGCTTAATCCCTGACAGCCTGTTAGGGTGAATTTCCCCAGCTGCAGCCCATATCGCTGTGTTATCCCTAAGGACTGGCTTTGTAGAGTGTTGCTCCCCTGCTTGTAGAAGGAGTTGCATTGCCTACCTCTGACTGGGCAGCTCAAGCTGTGTGATTTTACTTCAGAACCCCACAGCAAATGAAAGGAAAGAAGAAACACTGCAGTGTGAATATTTTCGTGTGTGCATTTCTCCCCAAATTTCTTCGGGCTCCCAGTGCAGAGGATCCTTATCCTTGACTGAGAGCTGAAAAAGCTGGTTGAATATTTTGAGACTGTATGTGCAGGTTCACTTTCGGTGCTGTGGTGCCTGTAAAGAATGCCTGCAAAAGCAGTTTGTTTCCATTTTCAGTCGGGTTTCCACAGTTAATGCAGTTTCAGTCTCCAAGTCCAAGTCTCCAAGTTCTATGTGTAATATATATTCTATCTATAGAGAGATACGGTGTATTTTGTATTACTGAACTGAAGCCTTTTTGTGTGTTACTGTGATGTGAGATACCGCAGTGAGAATGGGAAGAGTTTCACACTGCTGCAGTATGATGTGATTGTAAGGGTTTTGCTGGAAGTGGCAGCACCATGTGGGCTGCACTCTTTGACCAAAAAGCAGAGGACTCTCTTTTTTCTTTCTATTTTCTTTTTTTTTTTTTTCCCCCAGCAGCTGAGTTTTGCCCTTCAGATTCATCCACTCCATCCTGAGTTTGGAGCTGTTTCCTTTGGAAACTGTGATTTACCACAGTGTTAAAACAGAATTTTTCAGCACTGTGTGATGTATCATATATGGCTCTGGGCAGCCTGGTCTGGTGGTTGGTGACATGCACACATAGCATGGGGGTTGAAACTGGATGGGCATCGTGGTCCTTTTCATCCCAGGCCATTCTATGATTCGATACGTACGCATGACTTGTGGGGCTGCTGTGATGAGACAGAAAGATTTAAAAGTTTGGTGGAAAAGTGATCTCAAATAGAGCTTGGGGTTTTGCAGTAGTGATACAAATACCACAGATAGCATGAAAGCCACTGACTTGCACAGAGAAATCAAGGTGCTTTTGTTCAGTGACATAAATCCCATTTTGTTAGAGCTGGAATGCATGAGCCATGTTTCTGCACAAGATGAGATCAGTGGTACAAACTCTTCAATAAGTGCAAAGGACACTGACAGAAGTCAAAGTGCTGCAGTCCCAACCAGGTGAAAAGGCAGAGGTATTGAGCTCAGCAGCTCTGGGTCCAAATTCTCTTCCCTCCTCCTCTGAGCAGAACTGGGGTGCGCCCACCCAATGGGGCTCCTATTGATTGGGCTCCTGATCTGAGCAAAAACCAATGCCAGGGAGCTGGAAATGCCCCTAGAATACATCTGGAGACTGATTTTCCTCTTTGTGAGAATAAGATCCTTGGATGGAAATGTTCGGAAGTGATTCTGATATTAAGTGGGGCAGCATATTTCAGTGACGAAATCTGAGAGATCAACAGACATTACTCACTACTGAGATAAGTAAACAGACTAAGTCATTTGAAGTGGATACTTAATGAAGTTTGCTAAATTGTAAATCTCTGTTTATAATGATTTTGCGAGTTGTTATTTTCAGTTTAATCGTGTTTGGGGGGACGAAAACCAAGACAGTAAATTCTTCAGATGCAATAAGTGGTTGAAAGCACTAACTTTTATTGCCGTGGGGAAACAACTATCAGTTCTATGCCAAAGGGATATAAATAATCACTTCATTCAGTTTCACTCGCCCTCTTTTCTAAGTACATATTTCAACGTGCTAAATATTCAATAATTAAAATTTAATTATTGTAATCTGCAGTTTTTTACTAAATGTTGGATTGAAACGTTAGGTAATTACAGACTGAATGATAAAGAGAAATATCATTAATCCTTATTAATGACAGGGTATCTCACTGTTATCCCACACAAACTCCACAAGTTGCCAGACACAACCGTTTGCTCATCCTGTGGTTTAATTAATGGTCTTCAGTAAATAATCTGTGTAGCAAGTGGGTTGTTGGAGCTCCTTACATAGGCTTGGAGGATGGTTATGGTGCAGGTATCGTAATGCATGAAGTCAGTAGGCTTTTTTGTGTTCATTAAGCTTTCCTGGCATCAATGCTGTGATGGAGGGCATGTGGCACAGGTGACACCAGAGCTGAAAAGGAGACATTGGGCCACCAGGCAAAGGAGCATCCGTGTTGCTTCGGCCCAGCACCCCACATCCCCATGATGTGCAACACAAAAGCTCTTCCTTTATGATTTCACACAAGATGTCACTCCTGGTTTTATTTTCTAGGACAACGTTATGCTAAGAATGTGTGTAAAAATAAAACAGAGCCTTAGGCCGTGCAGCTCTCTGCCGTGCTTCCTCCAGCCATCGCTGTTTGGAAAGTAGGAAACGCTCACAATTAATCTCTGCAAACACCCACGTGTCCCAGAGGATGGTTAGGTAATCCAAAAACAGAGGTTTGCCCAGGTGAATGTTTGTGTTCTCCCTTCAGTAAGTAGAAATTCGTTCCATAAATGGAAACTCGATGATCTCTGAGGGACAGCACGGAGTGCAGGGCGAGCTGCAGCCTTTGGGGCTGCATCTCTTGGGGCATCCCAAGAGCAAGTCTGCCTCTCCCTTTGGCCCCAGTTGAATTCTGCAGAGATCAGTGCATGAAGGTGTGTGGCAGAGCTGGGGGAACAAGAAGCAGTGTCACTGATAAAGGTCACACCTGGAGGATTTCATAGAATCATCACAGAATCATAGAATGCCCTGGGTTGATAAAGGACCTCAAAGAGCAGTCTAGTTTCAATCCCCCTGCACAGATTGACCTCTGCTTTCAGACATTTTTGAGCACTGGTCAGATTTTCAAACCAAATTTCTCTGCTTATTGATATGTCCTGTATGTGATTTTTTTTTTTTTATTTTTATTTTTTAAATCATGTTTTTTGTTCTCTCTTTAAGGTATGGTGATATGAGAAGGCAGATTGGTTTTGAAATCAGGGACATGTGGTACAATCTGGGTAAGTAGCATGAACACCTGTTGCTCAATGCTTTCAGCCAGTGTTTGTTTAAAGGAGGTTCAGATGAAACAAGGCTACTTTCTCCTGAAACAGGCACTTAGGAAGCAAGTGATGTAAGAAATAAAGCCTCCTCTGCATACTTAGTTCACCATCTGAGAAGACACACAACTAGTCAGTGTTTATGTATCTTCATTTTCCTTTTGTGGCGTTCAACCTCATTTTAAACAGAAACAATTATAGTGAGGGCTTTTGCTCTTTTTTTCAATAAATAAACGGATATAAAAATATGCATATGGATGCATACACTTAGATCCAGTGTATTGTAGCAAAATGAGGATGTCTGAGGGCTGCCAGTAGCATTGCCTGGAAATTCAGCTTGAAGTCTGATTTTCAGTCTTGTTTGACTGCATCAGAATGACTCAGGGTGATCAGCAAAGAATGGGAAGCTGGACATCCTCAGTTTGTGGGTAAATTAGACACACCTTTCTCAACTCAGGTATGTTTTGTGGGTATAATTTAGCTATACAGGGATTAAATTTTGTGAGCAACGGAGTATTTACTATGAACTGAATGTACTCATCTACCAGATTTCATTTTCTTGGGCTTAACAGCAGAGACACTTCAGCTGTTCTGAGTTTTATCAAAAGTTCCTTAAGTTATCAGAAATAAATGCATTTGCCACTTGACTTATATCTCCAGCTGAACTGTTGTTGCTGAAGCTTGAAAAAATATATGAGCGTATATAAAGGAAGGGGTTACCAAGGTTCACAATTACTTGATATCACAGAGGTGTCATCCACTCTGCTGGAATGATGAAAAAAAGCCTTCCAAGAGCAGTTGAATTCACTTTTTATTAGAAGCATCTTTCACAAATCTGGAGAACAGATTAAAGCATAAT
Source organism: Lagopus leucura (assembly GCF_019238085.1). Classification (NCBI taxonomy): domain Eukaryota; kingdom Metazoa; phylum Chordata; class Aves; order Galliformes; family Phasianidae; genus Lagopus; species Lagopus leucura. The sequence continues at coordinate 10,013,711 of NW_024962256.1, forward strand.
GCACAGCTGATGTGGGACTTGACAGGCAGGTAATGGTTCCAGCCCCAGAACAGATGCTGGGCAGGTAATGGTTCCAGCCCCAGAACAGATGCTGGGTCAGCCAGCTCAGGATGCTGGCAGCCTCCGTGGTGGTTATTAGCTAAATCCTTCACTGCTTTATGCTTACAGTCACATATCCATCTGTTACTTTTCCTACTTTCTCTGGCATCTTTGAGTTTTTAAACCTGGTGTGCTTTTCCTGCCATTTAGTAGACTTGAAGTGGAGGTGTTTGTACATATGCATCTGGCTGTTCTAACACGTGGCCATTTTATTCAACCTTGGATTGATATTCAAACTTGGATCAACAGTGGAGCATGTTGTGCTTTTTACTGCTGCCACTGACATTGGCTGCTCTTGTGCACGGTATTCAGCTGCCTTTGAGTTCTGCTTTTCACCATTAACAGGGAGATGCTAACCATTTCCACCGGTGTTTTGTGAATTGACTGCATAGAGGGGCAGTGTTTTCTTCAATCTTTGTGCTATCATGAAAGCCTTTGATAGAGTTTTAGATAGAACTTTGGTTTCTTCTTTACAAACTGTTATTACTCAGGAAGATGACTCTGTGACCTCTTCTAGCTCTGATGTCTGTGCATTCCCTAAGCGACTGGGATCATTAATTCTGAAATTTTACATGTTGAGGGAGTTGGTAAATTGTTGCACTTCATAACAAAAGCTGCAGGAGAAAGGTAAATCAGAGCCAGGACACTAATCCAGCAAGGCCTTTGTTCTTTTCATAATGAGAATCGTTCTTTTTCTGCACTTCTTTGTGATACAAATAGTTAGTGCTGATCATGTTTAACTTCTGGCTTTCCACCAATCTCATGTATGTCACAGCATCAATTAGGAAAGAATACTGACTTACCACTGCAGAGGAATTGATTGTAGTGCGTTTGATGCTTTTATCTTAGAAGTTTCACTCCATTAGTGAAATTATTAACATGTATATGCTCAGAAACAAAATCCAAAGCAGAAAGCTATTATTCTTGCATAACCTTGAGCATATAATTTTTTATGACTACCTGCCATTGTGTATAAGATTCGACAGAAACAAATAACTTTGACTTTTGATTTATGTATTGGAGCGGGTAAGTCTCAAATTATCCCCTAACTTCTTGTTTAGAAATTTAGCACGTAATACTTGCAGAGTTAAAACTTTTCACCAGACAGACCTTTAGCTGTGACGCACATTCAAAAGTATAACTTATTTTCTGAAGTGAGATGGTAAAATACAAACTCTAGGAGGTTATTTTTTGCCTGCGTATTTCTGGTGCAGTAGTGGTTGCATTAAAAAAAAAAAAGAAAGAAAAAGGACCATGTGTAGTAGAGTAAAGCAATAGGTAACTGTGCATACACACTTTAAATACTGTAAGTTAGGAGTAAAGATTTGGTTTTAAACAGGGAGCCCTGTGTGAGAGATCCAGACTGACAGATTTTCTACATAAACCCTTGCTGTGTCTGTCCTGTCTGATACCTTGCTTGATTTGCTCACGAAGGCTTTAGGTTTGTGTGCTGTGATGCAGTAGCAGTGAGGATGGCTTTGGGGAGTGTAGTCCCAGCGTGCAGAGCCCCTGCTGTGCTGGCTTTCTGAAAGTGCTGTGAGGTTTTCATTTTCCTGCATGCATCAGTGGCAATGCATATTAGTATCTGTAGGCTTATTTCCTTCCGAATCACAGCCTGAACTTTTAAAAATAATACATTGTTTGGTGTCACTGCGTAGTTAGAACTGAGGCACCTTAGACCTGGATGAATATCATGGGAGCACACAGCAGGCTGTCTTGATGTAAATGCAGGGAATCAAACGGCATGCACTGAAAAGCATTACGTAATGCAGCTCAGCAATACAAAACGGAGTTTGATGCTGGGTCACGTATGTCAATTTCCAATGGTTAATGTTTTCAACAGGGGAATGTTGAAAAAGCAACAAAAAAAATTCCTGATGGTAGAGTCGATCGAGGAAAGACAGGTCAGAATCATAGAATCACCAAGGTTAGAAAAGACCTCCAAGATCATCCAGTCAAACCAACCACCTGCCACCACTGTTTTTCCCACTAAATCACGTCCCTTAGTATAGAATCATAGAATCATAGAATCACCAAGGTTGGGAAAGACCTAAAAGCTCATCCAGTCCAACCGTTCACCTATTCCCAGTAGCTCCCACTAAACCATGTCCCTCAACACAACATCCAGCCTTTCCTTGAACACCCCCAGGGTCAGTGACTCCACCACCTCCCTGGGCATCCATTCCAGTACAGTATCTGTATGTTCCTTGAACATCTCCATGGTTGCTGTCTCCTGGGCAGCCCATTGCAGTGCCTGATCACTCTTTTGTAGAAGAATTTTTTTCCTCGTGTCCAAGCTGAATCTCTCCTGGAACAACTTGAGGCCATTCCCTCTCATTCTGTCTCTCATGGGAGCAATGGCTCACCCCCATCACACTACAGTCTCCATGCAGGCAGCAGTAGAGAGTGATAAAGTCATCCCTGAGCCTCCTCTTCTCCAGACTGAACAATCCCTTCTCCCTCAGCCATTCCTAAGCTTTGTGCTCCAGACCCCTCACCAGAAAGCATTGCTTTTATTGAACCAGCTAGCGGAAGGTAGAAGAGTGAAGGTCCTGAAGCTGAAGTAAACCTGTGGTGCTGTCATGCAGTGGGCTGGTCGCCAGCCCAGCCCTCCCTTTGCAGTCCTGATACCAAGAATGGACTGGGCAAAGATGTTAATGTTGTCGGAGGGAAGGCTGGGGTTAAAAATAGACCTGAACTTTGAGCGTGATATAAAAAGGAGTCATTACAAATAACACTTTGAATTTGTTCTGTGTGTGCACAGCTGACCCAAGGCAGAGGTGAGGCTGCTGACAAATTGTTCAGTGGCCCAAAGGTAGATTAGAAGCTGGGAAATGAAAATCATGCAGATAAAGAAAGCACTTGCATATTGGTTCACTCAGGTGAAGCTCAGTGCTGTTGGGTGAGCAGTCTACATAGAGAATGTTGTGGCAAGGCAGAAACCACTGTGGAAAGTTTTATACGTAGTCAGAATAAAAAATAATCCCGGTTTTGCATGCAGTTTTAAAAACAGATGTGCAGTTTGTCTTTTGGAAGAGAGGCTGCAGTTTTGTTCCAGATTTGTCATATATTAAATCCCTGTGTGGGATCTCCTACGCTTCAGGGGGGGCTGAAAAAGAAAAGGGAGAATTCATGGCTTGGTTGTTTGTCAGAAAGTGCTGTGTGTGAGCACAGTGGAGGCTCTCAGCATCCAGAGTAGGACCATGGCCTTTGGTTTGTGCTCTGATGCTGTGTGCATATCACTGCTTAAGGTCACATCATCCAGGCTTGCAGCATGGTGTCACTGCCTGCTGCTGCATGCCCTGTTTAGGCTCAGGTCTGCGTGAGGTGGAAGGTCCCTTGGGCCTCAAGCACATGCTGTGGGTGCCTCAACACACACTCTCCCTGGTCTCCATTCAGGTCATCCCTTCCTCGTTGAGGTGACGTGGTGCTCAGTTGTTTTGCTTTTGATGGGTAACTGTGCATTTCACTTCAGAAGAGGAAAAGGGGGAGTCGGAGATTTAAAAAAGAAATGATAACAATCCTTTGCAAATTCTCCATTTTTCACGTCTCAATTTCAATTGTTGCTTTTCTGAGGGGTGGGGGGGTCCCTGCACACGAAGCAGAGAAAAACAACTGTGATCCACAGAGAACCTTGGGACATTGGATGTGTGCCTGACCTGTAATGGCTTTTGTCATTATCATTTGTTTTCTGAAGTCTCAGCTGTGACGTTTCCCAGGCGTAATACAGGAAAACTGGCACCTGGGATGCTGAGTGTAATACTGCTGGTAAGGAAGGCAGAGAGGGCTGCACTGCTTGTACTGCTGTTCCTGACCAGCAGCCAGCATTGGAGCATCACATGGCGTAGCGATTTTGGTTGAGCATTCCTTCACCCTAGTAGCATTGTTAATGCTGATGGGATTCTGAAGTTCGCCAAATCAAGTAACATAAATTATACCTCTTAAAAAAAAAAATAAATAGCAGCAGCGTGTTTTATCTTTAAAGGATTTTTTCTTGATTACATTTGCTCAGATTTATGTTACTTCTGGTCAGAAGTGAAGCTGCTAATTAAATACTTCAATGGTTACTGCTATGGCAGTGTAGTGCAGTGGAATCTAAATGAATTGAGATGTGTTTGTGTTGTGTACCACTGATAAGCTGCAGTGAGAAACAAGAGTGTTAATGCAGGGGGGGCTGAGGGCTCCTGCAGGCAGCCCAGCCCACCTGCAGCACTGGGGGCATAGAGGTGTTCCCAAGGCACCCTGTTGCCTGCAGCTATTAACCTCTTCTTTGCAAGAAACTTCACCCACTGAACCTTGAATGCCCTGCACTGTATGCAGACCAGTGTGAATTTCTATTCTTTTTTATTAGTAGCATTACAAAACCAAATGAGCTCCGCAATCTTTCAGGTTCAGTGCAGTGCTTTAAGGTATTGGACTTCTAACGTCTTCCATACGTTCCTTTGCACTTTGTGTTAGAATAAGCCTACTTCTGCTGCTCTGATTTGGGTAGTTGTCATCTGCCACAGCTGGGAGAAAACGAATGCCTGGAAGTGTTTATTTGGCTTTTACAAAGTCCTGGTTGGAATCTTTGTGTTTTCATTGAATCCTGTGCCTACAACTTCCCGGGGCCCTCACACTGCCCAGCACAGGCATCTTTCCCTGGTGGAGCTGTGTTGATCATTTGCAGAATATGTAATCTCCGTCCTCTGCACCTCATGCAACAGAAGAACAGGAACTACGTGTTCTTAACAAGTCCAGTATTTATTAGGCTTTGTGTTGCTGTTAAGGGTTCCTTTCTGCTCTGTGTGCAGAGCACGTAGCAGGGAGCACAGGGGGAGGCGTGTTTTTCTGTTGAGAAGATAAATATGAAATGAAGTTAGCCAGTCAGATCAACTCCTGGAGAAAGGAGGCATATTGTCAGCTTAGCTAAGATGTGGCTTCGTGTCTCGGGGCTGTGTAAGCATGCACTCATGGTGACATTTTGATAGAGTGACACAAGGAGCATTTTGTACGCTGTGGAAGATACAGAAGCCTAAATAAGTTAATGCAAGCAATGCACCTTTTAGCTGCCTTCTATCTGTAAAGTATATTTAAAGAAAGCCCTGAAATTTAATACGTGTGTGAGCGTGGATGATTTGTGGAAAACGCAGCAAGTTCCAGCCTGACTACTGGTTGAGCAACTTCATTGCTTGGGTTTAAAATATCACATAGTTAACCTCTTGAGAAATAAATTACAATACAAATTTCAGTCCAATCTTGAGAAATTGTCCAATCAAGTCCAATCTTGAGAAATACTGTCTTGCGCTTGAACTATATGACAATTTATGGTTATGGCTTTTAAAACAATTATCTCCTACCAAGTCAGTGGCCATTCATTAGCTCTGAAATGCATTTTTTTTTCTTCCCTTTAAAGGTCAGCATAAAATCAAGTTCATCCCAGAAATGGTGGGACCTATCTTGGAAATGACACTCATCCCCGAGACGGAGCTTCGGAAAGCTACGATCCCCATCTTCTTTGATATGATGCAGTGTGAATTTCATTCCACCAGAAGCTTCCAGATGGTAAGCAGTAAGCAACAACTATTTGAAGGCGTAAGATGGATTTAGCTGTTTGTTGACAAAAACATATGAATTTTTGTTGCTTCGCTATTTGTTTTGGAAGAAAGATGTAATTATGGATTTGTTTATTTTCTGTAACTCTGAATGGCTATAGAATTTTAATCTGAAGGTTTTAAATTCTCACTGAAGGCAAAATTTGCATGAGGTAAATTAAACCTTTCTTTATGATACAGCAGGAGAGCAAAGACATCTGTCTTAAATTTTCACTGTGACTTAGGGAAGGAGTTTGCTTCTGAGTTGAGTTGGACATAAAGAGAAGCCTGATAATGTGTAATGTGTACAAATTCATCATCTCTAGTGTCTTGCAATTTTGATTCTATTAACCATATTTTTATTATTGCTTTGAAGAGGAAAAGAGGCTAACCAACCAGAGGCAGCATATCTTCCTGCTAGATAGTTAATGCAACATCCAAACTTCAAGCGGAGTATTTTTATCCTATTCTCATTTTGCATGCTGAAGGAAACCCTTGAATAAGCACACACTGATAGCTGAAGCTTTTGAGAGACAAGTATGATGAAGGAGAGTTTCTTGAGATTCGTCATCTTTCCTTCTTTCCCTTGAAACTTGAACTTATAGATTGAGTGTAAAACTAGTTAAGTAGTTTTGTAACATAGACCAGTATAGCTACTTTACGCAGTGAAATTTCTGATCATTCAGGATATGACTTTGAAAACTTTGCAATACAGTTTGACACGTCGCTTTGTTTTCCCCCCTTCTCTTGCCATTTTTCTTTCTTGGATGGGAAGTCTTATCTTTTTCTGTATTTTTTTAGTGAGCTGTTATTCATAACCAGCTCGTAATCTGTAGCCAAAATAAATGAATGCCTGCGTGAAGAGATTTAAACATGGGGAAATTGCATCAGCTTTATTACTTTGATTTGTTTTGCGCTGGATGCTGTATGGAAAGGTTGTGAACTGTATTTTGGATCCATCCAATTACTGCATAATCATTCTTTCTTATGTTTGACTCTGATGGTACTGTAAAGATTGAAATGCTCACTGGGATGCCATTTGAACTGTTTCCTGTCAGACGCTCTCTTTGTTACTTGTCGTTTTTTATTTGCACAATTATATGGATCATGAATAATCTGAGGGTAACTTTATAGCTGAATTTATGGCCCCGTGTTTTCTTGATGGAAGAAAACCAGCTCCGTGTGGAATATTTAGGTGATTTTAAGAAATGAGCATCTTAAATGTTTCTCACAATTGTTTTTGCCTTTTGAGAAGAAAAATGTCTGGTGCTAAAGTCGGGTATGTCCTGGACTGCAGATAGTCAACACGTATTTCTTGTGTCAGTACTGCTGCTTTCTTTATGGATGTAACACTGTGACAGGTACAGCGCTAGTAAACCTTTTTTTATTGCATTTGGAGTGAACCGTTAGGTCAAATGATATAATCAATCCATCCATTTATAATTCTGCAGATAATGTAGTTATATGCGTGCTGGGGCTCTGAGGTGGGTGTTTGGGGCACGAAGGTCACCAGCAATTTCCTTAGTCCTCAGGGGTGCACCCTTTCAGCTCTCACAGACTTGCATACGTCCAGTTTCTGCAGACAGTCATCCCTGGTGCACTGTCACTGGGTCACCGTTTACTTCCTCATTGCTTCTCCAAACAAGGAGAGGGGAGCTGGCCTTACCTGTGAGGCAGAGAAGCCATTTGGTCCTCCAGAATTTTCATCAGGTGTAACTTGTCAGCCCCGTTCAGCATCAGACCTTGTCTGACATCTGAGCCATCTGTGTGCAGCCAGCAGAGGATGTGTTCAAAATGCCACATAAACCCCATGTCTGCCTGCTAAGGGATTCCCTATAGCATCCCTTTACAGACCCTGGTAAGGCTTAGTGGTAAAGGTTTGGAACTGTGACCATCACAGGCCGGTGTCAATCCAAGTTGGCTGCAGCCATATGGAGGTTGAGGTATGACTGGAACTGATCCAAAGAACCAAACAAATGCAATTCCCCTCAGCTTCCCAAACTCTGACTGTTTCATCTGTCTTTCAGACAATAACTTGTTTATCAACAGTAGTGTTTGATGTTTTCTAAATGATGGAAATAGATATAAAATTGAAATATTACCAGTACCTAGGCAAGTTTCCATACTGAATCTGCCAATGTAACATACAGCATTTTGGTATGTACGTGCAACTGCCAACTATTACTGCCTAGTCTTGCTTTTAAAGAGAAGTTCAAAACCGAATGGTTGGCTGCTGTTAAACTAATCTGCCAGAAATCCAATTATCTAACCTTATTAGTCACATCAGCAAGGGTTGAAATTGGCTCCACTTCTCCAGCAGATGTGCAAACCTCATGATGTGTGTGGGAGGAATTTGCAGAACTTCTGTGATGCCGTGATGGCTTGTGTTTTGAACAGACAGCTTTCCCCATGGCTGCTTTAATTTCTGTATGAATTGGTAAAACCAGTAACAGGCAGAGTGGGGATTTTGCTCTTCCACTATATATAGCCCTGAGAAGAAGCAGAAGATAAATTCCCCTAACTTAAAGGCTGACTGAATTAAAAGCTGGAGTTACCCATCTTTGTCCTATCCCTTTTATGGTGCTTTGAAGCGTTATATAGGCTTCAAAGTAGCTTGTACCTCAAAGCATGAATCTGATACTAAAGTCTGTGTGAGACTGAAGCTTCCCCATAGTAGAAAATGCCTCCTTCTCCACTCTGCTATTTCCCCTTTGCTTGTTTTACTGGTAAGCCCTTCAGATCAAAGGGAATATGTCAGAGCCGCAGAAGCCATGAAGGAATGCTGCTTTGATTGCTCAAGGCCTGGTCAGGTGAGTGTGATGGATCCCGTGGTGACAGCAGGAGAGGAGGTTTGTCGTGAAACAGTCATTCCACTGAAATGCGGGATTTGAAGCATTAAAAGCCCCAACCTCTTACTTTGGCAGCCTGTTCCTTCCATCTGTCACTTCCTCTAGTTCCATTTCTTAGGAACGTTCCGGTTTGTTTGCCTACCCAAAACTTTAACTTGCCTTTTATAAACCCGTGGTGGCTGATTTAATTCTGCTTATTTTGAGCTCAGCCAGTTCATAGAGAGGTGCAAGTGTAGGATGTGGTACAAAGCATGCCGTGGAGAAAGCAGGAGGCAGAAGGAGATGCTTGTCTTTGGCAAAGGGAGACACTGATAGGTTCTCCCTATCTCTTACTTAGCACTGCATCACGATATGATTCCTTTTCACTGTTCGGATGCATATAAATTAGTAGAAGTAATTATTTTAAGAGACGAAGATAAGTGATTTATAAGGTAAGGGATTAAGTCAAGCATTTCTCTAGCCTTCATTCTCCAACGTTATGACACGTTTCATCAAATAACGAAGAAGGAGCAGCCCTCACCTCCAAAATAACCCCCCCCCGCTCTGCAGTAGTGAACATGCAGAAGTTACAAGTCCCATATGTCTGGTTTTCAGGCTGAGCAGCATTATTAAGGAGGATTGTCAAAGTGTCCAGTGGTGTTAGCATCAGAGTTATAAGCATGCAAGATACAGCTTGTGTTCTTATGCTGTGAGAATAAGGAGCTGTGTAAAAGTAATGGTCTGAGGAAAGAGCCCCAAAACCAGAACAACACATCTGTTCCATTTTATACAAATTGGAAAGCCACTTAGCATAATAGAGCCATTGCCAAAAAGATAGAAAAATGATAGAGAAATGCATAATGAATGAACGCATAATGCAAAATCATATAGAAATGCATAATCAATGAATGCATAATACAGATGATTGCTAAAATAAAACTATGGCTGCATCTAAAGTACCTCGAGCTAATGTTCTGTTGTAAAGAGAATTAAATGAGGGAAGATGGGAAGAAATGAGGGGAAAACCCTTTTAATTCATTTCCAGCATTTATCAATAAATCCTAGTGTCATCGAGGCAGCGATACCAGCATTTTAATTTGCTCTGTAATTTCTCGTTGGTTATCAGTGAGTTTCAAACTGATATAATTCTTCTTAGTTAGCTGATTTACTTGAGCATCTATCACGTTTTACAACCTATAATTCCATTTTAGGTCTTTTTTACCTGCTCTGAACCCTGTGTTAGCCTCCCCCTCCATGCTATGGATTTGAGCACAGAACAGAAGTGATTGAAGTGTAAATGTTTAAGTTTTATTTATTTTCTGGTCTTTCAGGATATTGGTATTCTTCCCTCACCTAAGAGGAAGGGAAAAATCTGATGCAGTGAGTCCAGAAACATCCCAAATCTCTTCATATTAAATGGCCACTGGACCTGTTTGCTGACCAGGATGCTCTGGGAAAATAGGATATGGAAGATAAAACTGCTGGCAATTGTCACAACCTTTGTAGTGGCCTTCTAACAAAGTTTCACTGGATCTTCGTGTTTTTTCTGCATTAGTGGTGTTTATCTGTCCTTTGAATCTTATATAGCAAATTCATTATTATCCCATATCTAAACAAATGTATAGCAGCTTGGAGGATTGAAAGACATCCTCATCCACAGCTAGATTAAATTGTCAGCCAGTGCTGCAGTTATGGCCTGCCCACACTGTAGGTAAACCTAAACCCAAAGTGATCAGTTGAGCAGACACTTGAAGATGCTTGATAGCTTACATTGATTTGTAACCACTGCTTCCTCAGTGTTAGAGATTGTAACAGACAGATGAAACAGTGGATATACTCTATGCTAAAGTTCATGCACACATCCTAAAGGGAAGCTGAGATCTCGATCAGCTGCAAGGATAAGTTGATAATAATTTCCTGTAATCTTCCTAGCATCACCCCTCGAGCTTTCGCTGCCAACAGATAGATATGAATCTAGCTCATCACTAGTGCCAGAGATATCTCCTAGGTCTCCAGAAGGAACCTCAGCAAGTGTCACTGGCTGTAACAGGAACAGGGAAAATATGGTGCTTCGGGTTGCCCAAGGAGGCTGTGGATGCCCCATCCCTGCAGGCATTCAAGGCCAGGCTGGATGTGGCTCTGGGCAGCCTGGGCTGCTGGTTGGCGACCTGCACACAGCAGGGGGTTGGAACTGGATGAGCATTGTGGTCCTTTGCAACCCAGGCCATTCTGTGATTCACGTGAGAGTAAATTCCTTTGTTATAATTGCAGTCCTACCTTGTGTTATTTTGTATGCTTGTAAGTTTAAAGAAAGAAAAGGGAAGTTGGAGATATTTTCATCTTATGCCCGATGCAGCGTCCCACAGCCATGTGCTCACATGACTCCGTGGCCCCATTCTTTCCCTTTTGTGGAAGACCATAGCTCTATGAACCATGGAGGGAAGAAGGAATCCGGACTGTGTTAAGCAATGCTTAGTCATCTGGGTTGAGTGATCTGAGCCACATCATCCCCTTGATAGGTGTGAGGAATGATCACAGAGCAAGGGATGCTGTTAATGGTTCATTCCCTTAAAAACCTCAAAATGCCACAGCTCGGTTCAACCCAAGAGGCAACCAACAAAGCCCAGACCTACAGAGATTTGAGTAAAATTGATATCAGAAGAATAGTCATGGTCCTGTGTGACAAATGTAATTGCTCTTCTTCATATGACTAATCTCTTCCTAAAAAATGCATCACCTACAGGGCTCCTGCTGGCAGCAAGTGTCATTTTTCACATTGGTATGGAAAGTCAATTTCATTCTGGTCTCATTAGAGAACATGAATTTTGTGACTTCTCTGTTTCATCGCCGCATTGCCTCACTGTTTTATTTGACACATCCTTTTACTGTGGGAACGTGTTTCAGCTTGGGGTTGCCTCTTAGAGGAGGTGGATTGCATTATTCTTCCTTTTCTCATTTTCCTGTCATTTTTTGAATTATGGATTCGTGGTACTAAAAACCTTATTTCACTTCACTTTCCATTCGTTCCTTCACAAATAAAGTAGTGCAACAGTGGAACAAGTTACCCAGAGAGGCTGTGTAATCAGCCATCCAAGGAGATCTTCAGGACTTGGCTGAGTTACAGTTGGCCTGCTCTGTGTTGGAAATGATTTTGCATCACCTGGGAGTTTGGACTAAATGACCTTTGAGATCTGTTCCAGTCAGCGTTCCTGTGAGTTTTTGTGGATGATTTGGGGCTTATAGAGAGCACCATTATTTCATCAGAGGTTTTGGTTTCTCATCTCCAAAACAGTCAAGCATAATAGTAAAAATTGTTTAAGGTAGAATATCTGTTGTTTGGGCACTTAGTTGATTTTTATCTCCATATGCACCACACAATCTCTAGGTAGGATTTCCTGACAGCTCCCAGTTAGGCTGAATTGTGCACGTTGTTAGCCTGTATCCCAAATTTGCACTGAGCAGTAGGTGAGCGGGACGTTTTCTGCAGCTACTCATCATGATAGCTCACAGTCACTGAACTCACAGTTCAGTGTTTTTTATTTCTCACAGCAGAGTTTTTTTTATTTCTCTGTTCTTAAGACAATTCTGGCAGACTGCCGTGTGGAATGGAAAAATAACTCCAATGCAGAGGATGAAAACTCTGGGCTGGGCTGTGAAGATAGGAGGCTCTGAACGTTGGTGAAGACGATGATGAGAAAACTGTGGAGGGTTTAAAATGGAGACAAGTGCCCTGATCTGCCTGTGGGTTTTCACAGTACAGTAATAGTACCCAAATTACTATAGAGCCTGGTAAGGTATTCAGAGAGTGACTTGTGTTTTGCAGTTCTTTGGTGTAATGTAAACAGACAAGCTCTATATACCAGTGCGCAGTTCTGCCTAAAAGTGATTTATATTAATCAGGCAGGAGCATCTTTATAGTTGATAGCCACATTTTGTACGCAGTCTCAGCTTGGCCAGAGAATGCACGTTCCCATGTTCCCAGCTGCTGGGCCTTGAGCAGAGCAGGGCCCTGCAGGAGGGCAGGTGAGCGCCTCCAGCCCTGGGGCTGAGATGCTGCTCCTCAGCCCCTGTGCTGCTGGCTTTGTCCTGTTCTGCTCACAGTTACCTCGCCGTGTGCATGCAGCAGTTGTTTCAGGACCAAGGCACTGTGGCAGAGCTAAGGGCAAGTGTGTGCTTGATGTTTGACAGAGACATTATGATAACCTCTGCTGGCAGAGAAAGGGCTGCGTGGGCAGAGCGCAGGATGCGGCGTGTTGGCAGAAGGGCCGGCAGTGGACGGAGCTACACCTCCTCAAAGTGACATAAATTAAGGTGGTATAAAAATGCTCTCTTGTCGTCAGAGTTTCATCGTGACACAAGTCTGTTGGCAAGGGATATGTGATCTCACACTCCTTGCTGAAGTAAAGACGCCAGCAGAACTTTGCATTGTGGGCAAGAAAAATGCAGCATCTCTAAAACCAAATCAAACCTAGCTGCTGGCTGCAGGTAACAGCCCATCTTCTCCAACTCCCCTTGGGGCTGACCCTGTGGAAAATACCCATCCCCTGCTGTCTCTCCTGCCCTTTGGTTGCTGTGTGTGCAGTGGCCGGGGCAGCAGCACCCTGGGGTTCCACAGTTGTCACCCTGCTTGGCACATCATGGCTAGGAGCGGGGCTCAGGCTCTCTCCCTCTGCGCTGCCAGCTGGGGCACTTTGGGGCAGTGGTCCCTTCCCTGGTGCCAGTTACCAGCCCTCTGCAGACTGCTGGGCTGGCAGGATGCTCCACAGAGATTTTTCCTCTTGGTATGTGGGTTTTGATTTTATCTTTCAGCATAGATTTTAGCTAAATCTTCAGCACATGACTTCCATTGCACAGCTTCTTGAAGCTGTGCTTGTTGCTTCCTTGCTGGTGTCCCTGGTGAAAGAAAAGTGAAATTTTACCTTCAGACGTGCAGCAGAAGCCTGTGTTCTCACTTACAGAAAGCCCATTCTGATAGGCAGTGAAAAGTGGCTTTAGCAGAGGAGCTAGGGTTCTTGTCACTACAAAGCAGATGTCCTATGAGATGGGAACAGTTTATAAAGAGCAAGAAATGCTGTTAGGGTACTGGGGACCTGTGGCACAGGGAAGGAAAGCTCATGGCTGGAGATGTGGTAATGCATCCCTAGCTTGGAAGGCTGTCGTACCAGGCAGTCTGTTCTGTTTTCATTTGCATATGATATACTGTTAATATTAACTGCAGATGCAAAGTACATCTCTTGACATTTACAAAATGTTAGTACACTTTGTTCTTGCACAGGTGGCCCTTTGCTTCTCCTCTGAATAGTCAGGTACTGCTGAATCAAGTGACAATGAAAAACCTGAAGCCAATAGCTCTGTCAATACATCCCTGCTCTGACTAATGGGGTCACAGTCACCTGCAGGAGTATGTTCTTTTCACCCTGGCTCTTGTGCTGAGGTTTCTTGGCAATAAGTTGAATCACTGCTGATGTCCGTGCTTATTTAATGCAGAGATAGGAATTAGATGGTGAGGTTGACTTGTCACATGGCAGCAGACCTAGAGTGATCCTTCCTCTGCTCATGGTTTGAATTCATTCCTAATCTGAGCCCTAGCAAAAGAGCAGCAGCAGTAAAACCCTCTGTATTCATTAAAACTATGAATTACCCAGATTGCGTTTAAAATGTGTTCTAATGCCTGCTTAAGTTTGTGTTAATTCCCCAATCAAAATATTTACTCTCAAGTTGTTTGAAACAGATCCTTCCTGCTCTGCAGCGCCTTATTAATGGGTTTATTGAGTCATGCCACAGTAGGGTCAATACCTGTATGCTACAAAGAGATGGGATGTTAGCAGTGCTGGGGAGTTCAGTTGGCTGTGTGAGCCAACAGCCTGAGCAGCCTTTGGTGTTGTCTGTCATCTCCACTGGAGCTTTCACAGTTCCCTTATTTTGCCTTTGTTTCTACTGTCATTATTGCAGGGGACATTGTGTCATTTTTTTTTTTTCCTCCTTATTTCCCCTCCCTTTATCCTTGTCATTAAGCTCCTTATTTAGTTTTACCTAATGCAAATATTTAAGCTTCATTTAACAACACGACCAATGATTTCTTCAACAAAAAATCCTTGTAGGGCAGCAGATCATCATGGATGGTCTAATACCAGAGACTGCAAACTCTTAAAGTCAATCAAGCTTTAAAATAGTGGCGAAACATCTCACCAAGATACCCAACCAATCTGTGAGCCATTGAGACTGCAGTCATAAAGTGAAATATTTGCCATCTGATTATTTACGCTTGCTTTGTTTAATTATAGTTTGAAAATGAGATCATCACAAAACTGGATCACGAAGTGGAAGGAGGCAGAGGAGATGAACAGTACAAAGTGTTATTTGACAAAATGTAAGTGTTGATCAGCGGCGAGATTTATGTCATGGCGAAGTCGGGAGAGAGGGCAATTAGACTACAATGAACTTTGCAGCCCAGGAATAATTAAAATCTCTTAATGGTGCGCAATGTTTAAAATTGCACCTGAGTCAAGGTTTTTTCTGTGTGTGTTTAACAAGGCGTGTGTAATTGGCTTTTTTTTTAGCCTCTTGGAGCACTGCAGGAAGCACAAATACCTCGCTAAGAGCGGAGAAACTTTTGTCAAACTTGTTGTCCGCCTGATGGAGCGACTGTTGGACTACAGGACCATCATGCACGACGAGAACAAAGAGAACCGCATGAGCTGCACTGTCAACGTGCTGGTAAGCAGGAACCTCCTGCCTGAATCCATGACTTCAGTTGTGCACCCTTGGCAAAATACTTTGTTTAACATGGAATCCGTGTGAAGATTTTCATTCAAGTTTAGTTCTTTTTTCTCTTCCTTTTTTTTTTTTTTTTTTTAATGAGAGCAAACCTGTGAAAAGTGTGGGTGATGACTTGAACTGCTTTGAAGAAGCAGTGATTCAGGACCTTGTCTCTGAGGGGTTGTTCGTTGATATTTACTGTTTGTGCATGAATGACTCTTATAGAAGAACCCTATAGAAGAACAAAAGAATTGTGTGTGGTTTGCTGTTGAATGCGTGTATTTGCAGTCCTGTTTGTGTTCTGCTCCTGTATTCAGAACTTCTGAACGATATTGAATCACAGAATCACAGAATGGCCTGGGTTGCAAAGGACCGCAGTGCTCATCCAGCTCCAACCCCCTGCTGTGTGCAGGTCACCAACCAGCAGCCCAGGCTGCCCAGAGCCACGTCCAGCCTGGCCTTGAATGCCTGCAGGGATGGGGCATCCACAGCCTCCTTGGGCAACCTGTTCCCCTGCCTCACCGTGCTCTTAGTGAGAGTTACTACTTCATGGGGAGCAGAAGCAGCTTGGTTTGTCCCTCATAGATACAAAATTTCCTAGTCTTCACTAGAGAAATTCTGCAGTGTCTGGTCAGCATTACAAACGTTGGTATGTTTGGGTCAGAGCTGGAAGAGCAGGAGTTGGTTTATAGTAAGCTCCTCACGCTTGTTGCTGGAAACATTAGAGGATGAGATTATTACAGAATCAGCACATCCAGATAAACTGTGTTAAAGTTTAGAGACCTCTAACATACTGCTGGTTAGATTTGATGTTTTTTATTAGGACTCAGTAGTAAACTGCTAGCAATTAGGGAAACATAGCTACTATCCGCATAACGTTATCAACGCATACTTCATTTCAATGTGTGGGGTGCAGACAGTGCTTATTGCCTAATGCACTGTGGCTGATAGATTTCATTCAGCTGGGCTGGAAAGATCTCAGTAAATAGTTTGTAGCTTTAGCACTTGGGAGTGCTGCAAATGGGCTCAGCTCATGCAGCACAGCCTTTATGCTGCAGTGTCGTGTAAGCTGTAAACGAAATGAGAAGAGTATAGAGACATCAAGTCAGGGATTGGGATTTTATTTTTAGTTTGTTTTTCCTCGCTGTGCACATCAAAAAGCATCAGAATGTTTAGTAAATGGGGAAGGAGGGGAAACTCGGAGAGATGTCACCGGCTGTTGATGCAGTGAGTGCCCTTGGGTTGCTGCAGAAAGGCACTGTGTCCTCCTGATCAGAACTGGAGTTACAGAAACCTGCAGTTAGCACCAGGCAAGATAGAAAATAAAAAATCACACGCTCTACATGCTCTGAAGCATGACAACAATGTATAAAGCTAGGGAAATTTCGTAAGGAAGGTGAATGGATTCATCTTTCCTTTCATTGTAACGCTCTTGAGATTCTTCCCAGTAATTCTTGCCATAGCAGCCACAGGAGAGCTGATGGCACAGGCAGGGTTTGGTTTTGTTTTCTCTGTCTCCTGGTGGTGATTTTTGCCATCAAAATTCTTCAGGTGGTTGCAGGTGGTAGATCCTGTGGGTGATGTACTGCTGTCAAGTTAAATCACGGTGAGTTCCCCACACACAGCCCTGCCACCCAAGTCTGCAGAAAATGGATGAAAGCGTCACGGGGCAGAACTTCACTTAGTTTTCAGTAGGTATAATTTAAAACCTGAGGTTGATTTGAAAGCCCCGTTTGCCCTCCAGGGCCAATACAGTCTTTTCATCATTCTCCATGCACCTGAAGTGAAATTTATGCCTTTGCAAAATCTGACCCAGGGCCAACGCTCAGCGTAATTCCCACTTGAGGTCTCAAAAGAGTTCTTAATTGGGCCTTTAATAATACACAGGCTTTCACAGGATTAGGTTTGCCTGTATCGACTATAGCTTAAGTCAGAGGTTTTGATATGCATTTAAGCCAATGCTGATGTTAAAGCAAAATAAAAGCCCTCTCTTTCCCTTGGCTGCTTGTTCCTACCTCTGCCAGCCCTGGCAAAGTATGTGTGCAGCCAAAGGAGCGGGCAGGCTGGAGGAGGGATGGTGCTGGAAGCTCATTCTGACAACACAAAATAATAAACAGAATAGGAGAGGAGAATTTTCTGGGGAGTGTCATTCCATTTGGTTCAATTCATCTTTTGAGTTCAACCCAAAACTAGAGAGTTGGCTCATCTGAAATTATATGTGCACTGAAAAACTGGTCCTTTGCAACTCGGCAGTGTAGATTCCATCACACATTTTGGATCTCCTCGAAGGGGATGAGTTTGTATTGGGCTTATGCATGTGCTGTTGTTTGGCTCATAAATGTTCTACTGCCTGCTCACGCTGGTTTAATTTAGCACTGAAACACACAGCAGTTCAGTGGGGGATATAAATTTCTTTGTAATTTGTTTTCTTAGATTTTTTTTTTTTTACCTTTTGAAGGCAAACTTTAAATTAGATTTAGAAAAGCCTTTAATATCTTGCCCAATTTATCATATCCTGTATTTACAATATTTTTTGTGTTAACTAGTTTATCTCAAGACCAGAGGCACTCAGACATTTCTGAAGGGAATGATGAGAATGAAACCAGATAAATAACACTAATCTAACATTTTATTTCAAAGGAAACTATTAGAATTCAGGGGCAGGTGATGTATTGCTCAGCTAAGGTTTAGAATTTTAAATCTGTAGAACAACTGTTTCTTAAAAATTAGGGTTTTGTATATTACAAAATTTCAACTGAAATGGAAAATGATGTGTGGCTTGCAAATGCCAGAAGCAAATATCTACTGGTGATACTCTTGCAAATTCTTAACCTTTGCAGTAAGATAGAAGCCCTAATGTGCTACATCACAAAACATCACAGTGCTGGATTTTGTAAGTTAAATAACTTGGGTTCTATCACTAGAGGCAGATTTTGTTTTGCAGTTTTGAGGTTGATGCCATCCAGTAATGAATTTTTAATTCATAACATGTTCCTTGTGCATTTCTTACTGTGAAATCAAAGACTTTAACAATTTTATTTTTTTTTTATTTTATTTTTTTTCAGAATTTCTACAAGGAAATTGAGAGAGAAGAAATGTACATAAGGTTTGTAAACATGACCAGTGATAAAAATCTGCTTGACTGAGTGCGGCAAAATTGGAGAAAATTAAAATCTTATTAAGCAGTCAGTTGGGAATGAAAGGAAAGATGCAATGGAAAAGCATCCCTTCTGTGGACCATAAGGACATTCAGAAGCTTGTCCTCACTGAGAACAGTGAGCGTTTGTAGGGAAATACATGGGATTGTTTTTTGTATCCCTCCTCCAACTTCTTCAGTTTTATTATGATGGGCACGTCAGCAGGCGTGAGTGTTATCACATGAGGAACATCACTGAGTCAAAAGAAAACTGACTGAAGAAACAATTTTCCTTCCTAGTAAGGTAGAAAGTATGTGACTTGGGGTAAAATGGGCTATTAAATAATAATGATGACTGATACTTACTTTAAAGCTTTTAGGAATGCTTCAAAATCTATTCTCTCACACGAAGTGAAAATGGTAATACGTTGTTGTGCTTTTTGTAAACCTCAGGGTTCCTAGTCCTCTATTTGTACTTTGGCTTAAAATTGGCTAGACTGTTGTGCTGCAGTGATGAAGCTTCTCTTTGACTGCTATTTTAGGTAGCAAAGTATTATTCATGAATTCATTCTCAGATGCTTGTTATCTATTTGGAAGACTTTTCTCTAGTAAACTCACTTCCTATTGTTTAAATGGTTTTAATTATTGCTTTAATAAAGTGCAGAAATGAATAATATCTAACGAAAGGCAGGATTGGGAACTGGACATGCACCTAAAGGCACGAGTCTGTCGTGAGCAGCAAGTTGCCCTCCTTGGCAGAGATGTAAAGATAAGCTCTCACTGTGCATCTGCCACTCAAATTCTCTCATAATTCTGTTAACAAACTCCTATCAAAGACACATAAATAGTTTTAAATTCTTTTAAATTCTTTTTAAAAAGCTGACAAACAAAGGAAGATAAACCCTTTCAGAGGTTTGATGATACAGAAGTTGAGGAATCAGACTTGTTTGTTTCTGCAACAGAGCAACTAGAGCAATGTCCTGTGTATGGAATTCACTGCTTTTCACAAGTCATTGGGAGAAAAGCTCAGTGGAAATGCAGGTGGTCCTGAGTGGTTCTGAACACAGAAATATGGGCACTGAGAAGTAATCCCAGGTGTACTGAGATGTTTAAAGACAGAGATGAACTGTTGTAGTCTCCAGAGCAAGTTATTTTGAATTAATTTGTAACATTTGATAGCCAACCTTTTTGAAGAAGGAATGCTTTTATTACTTTCAGGTACCTGTACAAACTGTGTGACCTGCACAAAGAATGTGATAACTATACAGAAGCTGCCTACACGTTGCTCCTGCATGCCAAACTTCTCAAGGTAAGCACTGACATTGCAAGGCTTGGAAATCACTCTAGCACTAACCAGCAGTAGTGTGTTTTGTTTCTGTCACTCCTGCAGCCAGCCCTTACAGTGATTAACATCTGTGTGCTGTTTCTTATTTCAGTTTAATGTTTTGCACGTGTAATTAATTCCTCAACGTGCAGGAAGCAAACTCTCTGCCATTAGTGTATAAATATGTGTAAGTATAGATATGAATGGAAGCACAGTCAAGTAAAGACCACACATTAAAAACTCTAAAAGCTGTAATATAAATTTCCTTTAAATATCAAAATTATGCAGTGTGTGGAGGCATTTGTTTCTTATGCCAATGCCAACAGTGAGTGTTTTGTAAGCCTTAGGTATTATTACAGAAACTATGCCAATAGTAACCCCTTTTGTAGGGAAGTGTATCTTGTTCCATGCTGTGAATTGTTCTTAGCAATCTTTGATTTAATCTGAGCAATCTCAGGAAAACTGGTGGTGTAAAATGTCTGTTTTGAGAAGTTGAGAAGTGGAGGGCGTTAAATCAAGCACTTCTAAAGGATGTATGAGGAATTACTTGTGCCTCAAAACTGAGTAAACTGCATCCAAACTGTGAGAAGACTGAGTATGATGAGGGCATACTTGTGCAGTTTAAATTGAGACACTTTGAAATATATTTACTATGTTTTAAAATGAATAGAGCATTGTTACTCAGAGAGAATGAGTAAAGTTGGTCTGGAGAGTAAAAGCACAGAAGCAATAGCTTTATGCGTTATTAAAAGCAGGGACAGTTGTTGGACACAGCCTACTGGATGCAGTTACTTCTTTGATAATGAAATATTATGGGCTGAGATGCATCTCAGAGGGGTGAGGAGCTGGGGGAAAGCTTTGGCATCTTCATTCACGCAGCCAGGTGTAGGTTCTCACCTGTGGGTAGAAGTTGGAGCGTGTAACTGACTGAGTCTGTGCAATAAAATGTCTCATGTTCCTACTGGAGACGTACAACACAACTGCCAACTTGTGTGATATTTGCTTATCAGACATTGTAGGAGTGAGCCTCATAGAAAAGGTACAACATTGCCTTTCCCACGTGCTGCATTTCTTGGAGAAATGATGAAATGAGTGGTGCCAAAACAGTCATGCACACTTCTACCCTTTATATCTTTACCTCATTGGTCAATATGCTTTATGTGACTATAAATGAGAGCTTAGCCAATTTCACTTTTTCTTACAGAAAATCTTCAGAGACTGGATGAATTACCTTAATATACTCTTTTAATTTACTTGAAAGAAATATCCAGTTTTATTTTATTATGACGTGAACCAATAGAAAATGGCAGATATAAGGGTAATCTTTACTGTAGGCTTTCATTGCTAAGCAGGTGTTTGTTTATGAATATACTTCATAGGTTGGAAATACTGTACTGCAGAAGAGCACTGATCTGTCTCCTGTGACATCGTGGTACAAGTTAGTGGGTGGAGGAGCTCCGTGCTACTTGAGTTACAGCCATATCATGCTGTGTGTAATTTCAAGCAGTTGAGCTATTCTTTCAAACCTCGAGGACAGGATTTTCAGTGACACTCATCATTCTCATATGTTACATCAGATTGATTTTAATGGGATCAGTCGTAGGTCAGGACTGAGAGCTTTGAAGAATTTCACCTGTAGGTTTGCAAGTACGCCGTTTTCTCATCATTTTCTCCAGGTTACTGCAAGCTGATGATACAAACTTTGGAAAAGAGACTTTATGGCATAAAATAGTTTTAGTTTTCAACCCCACAAACAAAAGATGGTGGCTCTTAGTCAACTGAAAAAAATGCCATTGCATTGGAGACTCGCTGAAGTTTATCTCTTCCGTAAACATGGATTTGCAGCACAAAGCTGTACTGTCATCAGTCAATTGGAAAGTTCCATTGTGATTTTTTAGGAAGAATGTAAAAACGGGAAGGTTGTAAGAGAGCCATAAACTATAGGAGAAATGAAGGAAGGTTCTGTCAGCAAGAAATGTCAAGTGCTCTGTGGTTGGCTTGTCAAAAAGGGATCCATTCGATTTGCATCGAATGACTGCTTTCAGGGGAGGGAGATGATATGAAAGAGCCTCCTGTGGTTGGCTGAGGAACAGATTATAGAAGTTCAGAGCTGCTGTCTGACATACCTACAGCAGGCAGCCTGTAGCCACTGCAATGTGCTGCCAAGGCTGGGGTGCAATGTTCAGCTCCTCTCATCTCCAAACAGTGACAGAATGTGTTTCTGCAAGATGCTGCTGTAACGAAACACGAGCACTGTTTGAGTCAAATATAAACACGTTGGCCAAATTAAAAAATAATTGGGTGAAATTTAAAAACAGACGTAGGAGGTAAAACCAGATGATATGGCAGCAGTTCTGTGAAGAAATCTATGAGTTGATGATCTCTGTACAGATTTCTTCTATTCCAAAAGTTATTTTATTTTTGTGGCCAGTCCTCCTTCTATAGTGACTTTGATTTTTCAGAGATGAAAGTGAACAGTTCTTTAATTTTATTTTTTTTTTAACTTCATTTCTTAAGGCAACAAGCCGTATTGGAGCACCTGTCCCTGTCTCTTTTTCAATCTATGAAGTTTCATTTGATTTAATGGAGATGTGTGATTTGATTTGATGGAGTTCTGTGAGTCTCTTAGGTATTAATTTCCTGCTAGCCTCATGAAAATAGATAGCGTTGGAGAGGTAGGATATAGTGTCAGTATCCTGTCTGGGGAGAAGGCTCCAGTACTGTCTCATCTGCAGATGGGTCCTAGGGCATGTTGGTGGGAGGAGGGGAGGGAGATGTAGAAGCGATACGAATACTGGAGCCCAGAGGTTTCAGTTGTGTCTTTCCTTTACTGGGCACCAGAATATGGAGGTGCAAGAGAAAGCTATTGGGAATTAGATGGTTTTCTTGGGACTAAGGGAAGACCCATTTAATATCTGTGCCTTGTTTATCTGTTAGGCATTTGTCAGACAATCAACTGTTTGCACGCGGGCTGTGTGAAGCTGATTGCACTTTTCCACACCTCCAAACGTTCTCAATTCATTTTAGCTTTTTAATTTCTGTGCCTCCAGTCATTTCCATTTGTGCTGATGTATCTAGGCTCCGGGGCATCTCTCAACATAAACCTGCTAATGTTCATTATGCATCCAGCAGGTTGCACCATCAGCAGGCCAAGGTCAGGCTCATCAAACTCACTGAGGAGAAGAAGCCTCCTAAGAAGCTTCCTTCCAGCTGATATATGTAATTAGCCTCCAATTATAGATACAGCATGGAAATAAATGGTCCTTGTGCCCAGGGAATCAAGTTACACAACCACATTAAAATATTTGCAAGCTGTGATACCACTTCTTTATATCAAGAATGTGTATTTTATTTAGCCTAAATTTACTGACACATTTCATAAATTCTGATTTCCCTGCGTTTTTCCACTTTTTCTTTCTGTATGATTTAGTGGTCAGAAGAAGCGTGTGCAGCACATCTTACCCAGCGGGATGGATACCAGGCTGCTACTCAAGGACAGCTGAAAGATCAGCTGTATCAAGAAATTATCCATTACTTTGACAAGGGCAAGGTAAAAAGAGGGAAAAAGAAGTCCAAACATGTTTCTTTGCTTTTCTCTAACTTACTTACAAGTTGAAAAGTAAACATTGTTTGCATCAACTGACCTTCGGGGAGTTTTAAATGTGTAAGTCTTTATATGGAGTGCTTTATGTGAACACCCTGCCAGCACTTGGAAGATAATAATACTAAAAAAAAAAAAAAAAGTAGTGAAAAAATCAATGGTACATTTATAACTGCTCTGTTAAAGGTAAATGTATGTTCATGTGGTGCCACGGAGAACATGAAAAGGAAGTGATGTGTGTAACTTACAGGACTTGGTTTTTCCAGCAATTGCAACAACTAATGCGATCCTTCAGTTACTCGTTTTATCTTATGTGCAGACAAAAACACAAGTGTCAGAGTGGATGTGTGGTCTGTACTGTAAGGGGTTGATGGAGAGACAGAGATGTTGTTGCTCCTGCTCAAATTCCAAGAGGAATTTGAATTTGATGTTGTGAGGTGGGAAGGGATGGGTGTTGGAGTTACCTGTCCACAGAGATGATGGTTTTGGTATGGGAGGCAGGGAGAGATGCAGGGACATATCAGGGCCTGGAAACGGCATGCCTGGAGGGTGTCAATGGAGAGGTAAAGTTCTCTTCATCAGGATGTTCCAGAAACATCATCTTGTTCTTTCCTGTAGTGGTTTGACACCAGCAGAGTGTTCGTAGAATCATAGAATGGTTTGGGTTGGGAGAGACCTTTAACACTGTCCAGTTTCGACCCCCTGCTATAGGCAGGGACTTCTTCCTCTAGACCAGGTTGCTCACAGCTCCATCCAGCCTGGCTTTGAATGCTTCCAGGGAGAGGGCAGCCTGTTCCGGTCTCACCACCCTCACAGTAAAGACTTTATTTCTATTATCTAGTCTCAATCCACCCTCTTCCAGTTTAAAACCATTTCCCCCTTGTCCCGTTACTACATGCCCTTGTAAAAAAAAAAAAAAAATCCCTCCCCAACTTTCCTGTAGGCCCCCTTCATAAAAGGCCACCAAGTTTGTCAGCCACGTTGGTTGCCACCAATCACCTCATCTTTATTTTCCACGTGCCTAGAGTGTTATTTATTTAAAAGCAATGTTTGTTGCTTAAATGTAGTTCAAACAGAAATGTTGTTTACTGGGAGAATTAGAGAATTCTCCTACAAGCTCATGTTATTCAAGTAGGCTTTTAGCAGAGTCAGATCAGTGTTTTGAAAGAAACTTTGCTTCAAAGGTCAAATTTTACTTCTTATCTTAATGCAATATTTAGAAATTCTATATTGTGATAGCAGCAGGCTCACAGCTCATGCACATACAATGAGCAGAGCAGCACTGATTTCCACAGCGTGGAAAGAGATCTTTATCAAATGGAATAACCACTCTTAATTTTTTTCTAGTTTTGCAACCAGAAATGAAAAGAAGTAGCGCTGAAAATTCTGTGTTTACTCCATTTCCTCACAGTTAAGCAGCTGAATCTTCATTACTTTAAAATTTATTGGTGAAGTATAACATTGAAGGGACCACTGTGACCACTTGCTCATATTTCTTTGCATAACTGGGATTCCTGCTTAATTTATTTTGGTGAGCAGAGAATTCATTTTCAAAACACTCTTGCCCGTCTGCAGATCTTTGCTCACTTGTTTTCTGGTCCCCCTGAGTCGGTGATAAGGTTTTGTATCATTCAGCAGAAAGGAAAAAAAAATCAATATACAAAGAGAATATGGAAATCTAACGAGAAGTTTCAAATGGCTGGTTTCTGCAGTAGAATTAAGGTAATGCTCTCAGCCAGGGTGTTCTGCCATTAGGATAAATCAACTTCTTGCATTTAACTATGCAGTTTGCAAATTTAGCAGCTACTTTAACTGTGTAATTCTGTGATCAGCAGCACATCTGGAACAGTATTTATGTGTGTTTTTAGAATCATGTACTGATAAGCTAACAATTTCTGCCTCTGCCTGGCAGTTTGCTCTGTGTTGATCCTGTTACTTTGCTTTCTTCTCCCATAAAGTTAACAAGAGGTGTCCACCAATGGCCCTTTTACTCTGGACAACTCTAGAGCTACTTTCAGGCTCTTAGAGAAGCTTGGTAGTTTTGTTTTAAAGCTGTTGTGAGTGCATTCCTCTTCTGCCCCAGGCTGCCAGGCTGCCTTGAGATGTACCCATGGTTAGAGGCATGTAGCACAGCAGGATTTCTCAGAAGGTAACACTTGGTTTTAAAATGCTGGCATTTCTTGGTAAAGGCTGTTGTAGTTCAGCCTCTCGACAATCACGATCCCGTTCTCTTAATCAGGGTAATTTCCCCAGAGGAAAGCTCAAGGCACTTTTCAAGTGTAGAACAACCGTGAAGCTTACTCCTTAAGTATTAGCATGCAGGTTGAGGTGTATGTAGAGGAAGGTGTAATTTTATGTATTTACTATGCAGAGAAATACACCACTTTAGACCAGAAGTGCCTGAGAAGTTTGTAATTTAACAGGACCACGTATGAGCATGTGCTGAATGTCACTTGTCTGTGAACAGAATAATAGTGTTCACCACAAGTATCCTTGTTAGGAAATTAGGATTTTCAGGTACAATTTCTGTTCTTTGACACTGTGGCTCTGATTCCTCATCAGTAGTGCTTTTCATTACTCTTCAAGTCCCTCCTTTCCAGAATGAAAAGTTGCTACTTCCAAGTCTTGGGCACGTGTATATTTTCCTCTCTCCTGGATTTTTCTGCCTTTACTGTGTTGTATGTTGTACTTTCCAATCTTATCTTCATCTCTCTGGGCCTTTGCCCTTAGAAGTTTCGTCTTTGCTCTTATCCCAGCAGTCTAACATGTCCTTTGAACTGCACTTCAAGTGTTTGCTCTTTCTGTGTTTTGTTGAAGTCTGGTAATTTTCAACAAAGCCCTTAATCCAGGGACTTTACTGAAAACTGCTGGAGCGTATGACAGTGAGGAGGGAAAGTAGAGGCAAAAATAAAAGGAAGAAGGAACAAGCTGAAATTTGTGGAGCAATTGGTGTTAGTCAATGCTGATGTGCTTCTGAAGCCAAGAAATTCTCCGGTGTCATTGACAAAGTTATCATCTTGAAGCAGGATTTTGTGGTCTCTGTAGCCAGACAGGAAGCCACAGCATTCTTACCCTGGCAGTAAGATGTACAAACCACAACGTGTTCAGAGTTTGCTGGTGGAATCCACAGTCTGTAAATGAGTAAATGTTTTCTGCTGCTCCTTCGTAAAATGAAAGCATTGGTCCTGTCCAGGAAAAAAACAGGTAAATGCACACTCCTCACCTATTTCATCTCCTTCATCACTCCCACCTCTGAAGCCCACAGGAAAAGGCTTTTACTGTTTTACTGGAGGCACGAAGCACAAGGTACTTGAAATGCCCCAGTAAATGGGGTATCTTAGACCTCTTGAATGCTTTGCTAGCAATAGAGAAATATTGTTTTAATACTATATTTAAAATTTTAAGCTTTCTGATCCTTAATTAATGCTATCTGAAATATAACCAGTGCTGGGAATGCCCCTCAAGCCTCACAATATTGCATGATAATATGCTTCTCCAAGACTGTTTCGTTTCTGCTGACCGTTAACTCAGCATGAGCTAAGAAATATCCTAAGATTCTCCTTTGCTGCTGTTGCAGATCCTCACAAACTAAATTGAATGCTGTAGTTCTCCCTTTGCAACAAGCAATCTGGGCTTCAGAAGTAAATTAAATTGCTTCTTTTTCCCTAAGATCTCCTCCTGAATTCTCAAAGTCCTTTGCATAAAAATTTGCAGCTCCTGCCTACATCTTAGTTTAGGCCGTACACATTTTTCTTATTCCTTTAGTATAAAAACCATTTTCCTCCCACTCTCGCAAACCTCTCTCTCTGGTACACTCTGCAGATAAATTGTTTCTTGTGTTAATGAGTTGTATATTGTACAAATCCTGTGTAGCAGCTCCCAGTACGGCTCATTCCTCCAGAAGACTTGCCGTGTCCTGGGCAAACCTGGGAAAACTTCCAATGCAGGAAATCTGTCAGGCAGCAGATGGGGAGTTATTGACCTTCAAGAGTATAGATTTCATCTATCAGAATCCTTTGCCACAGGCATGCAACCCTCACCTGAATAAATCTCCTCCGTACCAAACAGAACATTTTCAGACTATTTCACAGGGTATTTTAAATATACAGTTCCAACTCCTGCTACGACGTAGAAAGAATTGCTGGATTTAGTTTGATTTTCATCAGCATTGCAGGTGTTGTAGTCCAGCTGCACAAACAGTGGAGAGAAAAGCCAAGTGTTTAATTGACTCGTGGACCTCTGGAGTTCGGGGCAGTTGACATTTTATAAATTGAGTCTTATAACACAACTCCTTGCCATTCCTTTGGAGGATTGAGCCGGACAATTGGATTTCAGAATAGAGATGCTGGAGCAGAGTGGGGTTTTTAAGAGACGGGAGCAACAAAAAGTGAGTCCTGTTCATGCAGGCAGATTCCTTGCCTGGAGAGGTGCCAGATGCTGGCACAAACTGAAGCAGTCTTTTCTCAGAGTTGGGCAGTTTTATTGTGCATCTGCTGTGGAATAGAGAGGGAATCGTTTTGCTTCTTTGCTGTACTTGGAAGTGTTGCATTAGAAATAATGTGACAGAACATGAGTATTGTAACTAGTGAAGTAACTTCTGAAGAATGTTTAGAGTAATTCCAGTAATTGAAGTCAGAAACAAATGATGTAATACCTGTTTTTTTTTCCTGTTCATCTTCAATTATGCATTAGGAAATGGTTATTAAAATGGAAGGATGCTAGTATTGTGTGGTTTACTGCTTGTATATTAAAGGTAATCTAAGTCTATATATTTAATCTGAGAATTCATTCTTCAGACTCTGACCAGAAGCATTTATAAAGTTCATTTCTAATGTTCGTATTCCCTAACTCAGAAGGGTTTGGTTGGGCTGGAGGAGGTGCCTCCTGGTAAGGGCCATAGAAGCACAGCCCCTGCTCTGGAGAAATGATGGTCTTGATTGACAGGGAAGGGAAGGGAAATAAATAGGCCAGATGCAATTAATTTGCACTGAATGGCATGCACTGTCAGTGTCCATGTGCCAGGTGGGCTTTGGATGTGTGGAGCTTGGTCAGCATTCAAAAGAAGAACTGAACGAGGTTGTTTACAGCATTGATGCAAGTCTAAAACTATTTCGATTTCCATTTGTATGAAATCTTGTTCAGCTACAAAGCTGTTAGCCTGAGGTCATCTATATGTGTATTTTCAAGATGGAAAATATGGTAGCAGTGCTTCAGCTTTGGTGAGTGACTGGTTAAGTGTGGGGCATGCAGAAAGCCAAGGCAAGGAGAATAACAGTAACACCATTTTCTGTGAAATGAAAATGTGCAGAAGTAGTTCTGGATGACTGAAGTTAAGAAGATGACAGCAGTCAAAATGAAGAAAGGTTAAATGGTTTTGAAAGGTTTCACTTGCTGACTTACTGAGCAGCCAAATGTTAGTTTAGTTTCTATAAATTGGTAGTGTGTTGCTCCTCTGAGCCAAAATTAAGACAGCTTAGTACGTGAGAACATGCTTCATGTCTGTAAACACGCCTTTACTATTTAGCCCATGTTAATTCTTGTCTAGAGATAAAAATACACTCTGTATCATCATTCTAGATTAGATTAAACACTGCGAGCCTTCCGTTTGCAAAAGCTGTGTTGCAAGGGCGTAAAAACTGCCTTCTGATTCCTTGCAGACATGGGTGCCTCATTATAGTGATTGTAATTAGTGTTCCAATGTGGTTTTGATCTTCAAGGCACTTGACAAGCATTAGTAACTCATGCTCATTCCAGCCCTCTCTCTTAGATAAATAATACAGTGGAACTTGTTGTAGAAATGAGAAAAATCAGAGAAGCGATTAAATATTGTGTGAATTGCCAGAAGTCAATCACCACTCAGTCCCTACTTGCCCAAGGATCCTGTTCCCTCCTAGGAGCAGGGGATTCTTTTGCTCCAGGATTCAAAAGCTCCTTTTCCTTTGCTCAGATATACCAGCGACTGCTTGTGATGTTTCTGGCCTATATTTCTCCCTTACTTTGAGAGCCTGCCATCTTCCATAATTATTTTTCCTGCTAGCACCTACAGCATCCTTTTGATGCTCTCCTTTGGATATTGGTTTAGTGAGAACTATTGTTGATAGGTGGATGGTTGGATTGGATGATGTTGTCTTTTCCAACCTCGGTGTTTCTGTGGTTTTGTGATTCTCCTCTAACATCAACAGCACCTCTCCAGATTGCTTCTTTCCAACACTTCCCTCCATTAATCTGCTTGGGCAGCTTTTCAGTCCAGCCTTGGGTTTGTAGGATGGGAGCCCTACTTCTGAGAATTGGCTTTTCTGCAGATGAGCAAGGAGGAAGAGCAAGCTGGTGGCTCCTGCTCCAAGTCCTGCTTCTGTGGCATTGATGTACTTGCTGAATATTCAGCCTGCCTGGTCTCCTAATTGCCAGTTCCTGGGAAAAAAATGAAGAATGATGGATCACTGGAAGGTTGGATGGTCTGATTGAAAGTCTTCTCCCTGTAGGGCTGGTGTCTCTGTTGGAACAAGGGAACTATATGTTCTGCCCTTTTGTTCAGTCCTCTTCCATCCTGCTGCCCTGTAGAGTTGCAGCCATCTCTGTATTTCACTGGGGCAAGGAACATGAGGAGAATTAGATGGCGTGGACAGGAGATGTAAATTAAGACAAAGGGTAATATGAGACAAATTGATTTATAACTCATTCCAACTCTTATTTTCTTAATAAAATGAGGTCAGCGTGGCCAGCCAAATCTCTGCAGCAGAAACAAATCATCGGGTTTGATGCTAGGTCTCCTGGTGTGCTAATTTAAGCATCTTTCTGGGTTTGAGTGGTTCTTTACATTTAAAGTAGGAAAAAATGAAAAATACACACTTAAAAGCATGTTTGGTGCTCCACTCGTTAAGATTATTGGGTTCTGAAGAGCCGAAGGATGTTGTTAAATTACTTTGGGTCAGTTGAGACAGCTGCTGAATTTCATGGTTGAAGAAGAGAAGAAAAGATCCAATGGAAATGTAATATTTGTTCAAAGCATTATCTGCAAGATGCCCATCCAGTTTAATATAGATTATAGATACTGGAGGAGGAGAGAGGTGATGATGAACTATAATCAATTAACAGCATTTATCAGCAGGCCTGGGTTCTGGGTGACTCTGTGGCCAAGCCATGTTTACACACTGCTGGGTATCTAGTTGGGCTGGCAACAATCATTTCATTTCTGAAGGAATACAGTCACTGTACTTGGTTTGCATGAGAGACATGTGGGTAATGCTGTCACAGCTATGTGGCACATCTGATGCACAGTGTTTTCAATGCCTTTTGTTGTGTTTTATAAGGATTTATTTTATTCCAGGGTCGTTGTTTAACCACGGTGTGTAATTCGGTTTTGTTGTTGTTTTGTGGGGTGTTTTCTTCCAACAGATGTGGGAAGAGGCCATCGCCTTGGGTAAAGAGCTTGCAGAACAGTATGAAAATGAAATGTTTGATTACGAACAACTCAGTGAACTGCTGGTAAGTTTTGCAGCGGTTTTTTGTCAGAATGCAATTCTTAAGGTTTTAAAATGATATTGAAAATCCTTCCTGTGAGAGTCAAATACCGAAATAGATGCCTGCCTTGGCTTTTTTTGGATAAACGTTGAATAACTGGCTACTAATGGCTACTAATTAGCCGAAAGAAAAATGTTGCCATCGGGTTAAGCTGATGTATTTGGAATATAAAAGGAAATTTGGAATTTAAATATAAATGGGAACGGGAAAAAATCGCCTTTCTCGTTCAAGTGTCTTTCCACATTCACGTTCCTTTTTTTAGGTATGAATAATCCCCAAGCATTCATGTCTAGAGTCAGTTATTTTTGCCCCGACACAACCCATTCATTATGCCTGCACCATTTGTCTCTTGCTCTTCTCCAACAAGATAAATGGCAGCTGTCACTTTCCCTCCCAACTTCTCAGCCATGCTCACAGGAGTCGGTGCTTCTTTCCAGTTACGTTCAGAAAATTCTTGACTGTCAGATTTTTTTAATACGTTTTTTCCTTTGCACCCAGTTTTTATTTTTATTTTTAATTGTTTCAGCTTTATCCCATTCCATCCTGGCTGGTCATTTACACACTGCCACTTGCGCCCTGTTTCTCAGCTGACACCAGTGCTCAGTTTGAGCCTGGCTGGGATCCATCCCCCCAGGAGCACTTCTTGGGAAGGAAGGAGTAAAGCCAAGTGCTGCTCTTCTCACTTCTGTGATTTCTTCAGTCCTTCCCCAGTTCTTCTCTTTTGTGCAGTCCATCATTCTGTCCTCCGGCTCTCCAAGGCTGTTTTGTTTTTTTTTATCCTTTTTGCACGACCCTCTTCCTGTAGCTTTTTAACTATTTTTAGTGCCAAGCTGAGTGTATTCATCTGCCTAACAGATCTGGAGCGTGGTTTTATGTTGCTTTTTTACTCCAAGTTGTAGAGAATTAAAACAGAAAGCGTTTTTAAGGTGCTTTGAGAGGCAAGGAGAGTTTTCCTCTGCCCGCTGCTGACAGTGGGGCTGATTCCAATGGAGAGTATTCTGCATTTCGGTATGAAAGGAATCTGGTGGAGATTGCTCCTGAGCTGGAAATGACTCTCTTGTGTCAGGTGTGGTCATTCATCAGTAGGTAACTGCTCTGAGTCTCTCATTCTTAATTTTCTGTCTCCTTCCTTTATACTTGCACATGGGGACGTGATCAGCTTTTGTCACGAAGGCAGCCATACTTTATCATGCTTCATCCATTTTTGGCAATTTGAATTTGCACTTTGTATGGCGTAGCTGATGGTCAAAAATGCTGCTAGGTGTATTTTACCATTTCTCTTGCAAAGTAAATATGTCACTGATTGCATAAAGGGATGTAATTACAACAGAGGCAGTGGTAGAAACTGATTATGGTTCATCTGCACATGGAAATGACGTTTCCTCCTCTTGTAATAAGGAAAATCCAGAACTGCCCACTGCAAATTTATCTGCTATTTGTTTATCAGACAGGGGAAACTGTAGGGAGCATCACAAAAATTAACAAAGTCATACATTAGGTATTCATCCCTGGTTAGGCAAGGATGAAAACTCAAGCTCTAGTATAAGTCAGGTCTTGCATATCCCGTAGGCTTTTCTTATTGGTGCTGGTGAATAACAGTGAGCCAGTCTTAGGTGGTGGGGGGATGTTCCAAAATAAAAATTAATAAGTTTTTGTTTCTTTCTGTTATCCCTATTGTCTCTTTTGTTTAAGCAATATGAGATATTAGGCTCTAAAACAATTCACAAATGACAAAATAGTTTTGCTACAACTGAACTGAGAAGTGTGTGGCAGATCTGGGTCTTTGTAGTTATCTCGCTATTTACTGTTATCTGTCAAATGGGATCAGTAATAAACCTCTCCGAAAATCAGAATTTGTTCTCTTATGAAAAGTAATAGACTAAAAATACGTTAATGAACAGATCGTCCAAAGCAGCACATTTGTTATTATTTCATCATTTGAGATGAAGAAGGATTCCACTTTGAAAACAGATGGCGTCTGACATGCGTGTATTTATTCCAAAAGTTATATTTTCTGCAGTTCTCAACTGTGTGCTTTCCAGTGCAAATAAACAGTTGTAAATATGTAGGGGAACGTAATGAAATGCAACAGCAGAAAAGCCAGGAGTCAGCATCGTTGAGAGCATGCATTTCTCCATTCCAGTGTTTTCAGCATTGGCAGTGCTGCAGCCATGAATTCAAGTTGCTGTGCAGATTCATGGCCTTCATCAAAATTTCATTATCAGAAGTGGGATAGTGAGGGTCACCAAGATGAGCTTGAAAACACTGGGTACAGAGTTTTGTATCTCAAAATATTACTCTGTATCTGTTAAAATAAAAAAAAAAAAAGTGAAGAAAAGGGCAAGTGAGATTTGTCTTCAACTTAGAGCTACAAATAAGAGATGTACAGGCAATCTGCTTCAGGTTTATGTCATTAAAGTCTCTCGTGTTTATTTTCCAGAGAAAACAAGCACAGTTCTATGAAAACATTGTGAAAGTGATAAGACCAAAACCAGATTATTTTGCTGTTGGATACTATGGCCAGGGATTTCCGACTTTCATAAGGGTAAGTGTGCACCTTCATCCACAGGCAGTAGTCTGATTTGACCGTGTTGTGTTGCAAGTGCATTGCTGTCAGTGTGTTATTTACTATCTGCCTAACCTCGTGGTTGTTTCCTAGGTATATAAAACAATCACCTGCTTTTTATTTCCTATTTCCAATACGGAATGGTTGCATTTTAGTGGACAAACTTTTTCTTCCAAAATACCCAATACTTTATACTTCTCAAGTGTTCATATCACTAGAAATGTAGGTATGCTTACCCTAATCTGTAAATCAGGATAGGAATCAGCATCATCAGAGACAGAGAAATGTTTGCTGGACAGGAACAACAGAGACCCCAGCCGTATGTGGTTGTGTTTTCATGTGAGTTCCCTTTACAGCACAGTCTAGAACTGAGTATCAAAAATGTGTTTGATACCTTAAATGCAATCTTTTCTCACGAATTTTCACAATCTTTGCCAGTTTAAAGCATGTGTCACTTAGACTTGCTTTACCATCATCAGCTAATAACATTCCTTTTTTTTTTTTTCCTACTGACACCAGAATTGCTACGGAGTTGAACTGGTGGTTGAATAAGGATGGGGAGTTAACACCTCTGAATTTCATCTCTGCAGCGAATCTCAGGACTCTGCCATTTTTCAGTCTATGACATGGAAATAACACATTGTATTTTTATCCACTCTTCTGCTCACATCTTTCTTTAAAAATGAGGATTTGGGGCTTGGAAAGAGTCTCTCTCCAAACCCCCGTGGAAGAGTTCCAGTAGATTAAGACCTTTCAAGAAGCAGAAGATTTCTTATGTTCCAGGATAGACTCAGAGATGTTGTCTTAGGCCAGGGCTAGCAGCAGGTTTCCTGCTGTGTGAGAGAGGAGTTCCTGGCTGTGGCTATATTAGCTCCAGGTTAACTCACTCCAATGATGGAAGTTCTTGCATCATCTCATGAAGCTGAAAGTGCCTGTGGTTTTTCATATGCCCAGATTTGCTATAATGCAGGTGCACTTTACCACTAATAGATGCTGTGAAGTGCAATGAATTCTCAGCTGAGCTGCCCAGGTGAAGGCTGTATTGTGCAGCACCCATTGTGTGCAGACTGTCAGGCAAAAAAGCTGGGAGCTGAGCTTGGTTGGGAGCCCACTGCCTGGTCTCCAAAACACTGTTGGACAGCCCTTACCAAAGGGACTCTGAGGCCCAGGGAAGTGGCAGGGTCAGCAGCTCCCAGAGCTGCCCTGCAGCATATGAAGTGCAGTTCTGCAAACTGACACAACCATATGTCAGGAACAGATGCAAATGCATGATGCTGTGCAAGCTGATGTGGTTTTGGGATGAGAAGGCTGATGCTAAAGAGATGTGATGTGAAAAAAACAAGAATGATTGTGGTGCTGGAAGTACACGTAATGTACATATAATGTATTTTATCAAGTGTCAGAGAAGAAAAATATGATGTGTTAGGCAGCAAAAACATTAATAAGAATTTTTTTAAATGTTTGTTAATGATCTCTTATGTTTTACCATCCAAGGAGCATTTATTCCCTTATAATATTCCTGTAGGGAAGGCTTGCATTAACAGGAATCTCCAAAGTGATGAACACACAATAAAGAGCTGGATAACTTTGCAAAGGAACCCACTGCCACCAGTGAAATTTTGTGTCCTTTGCAGTTGCTCACAGCGATGCATGATCACTGGTAGCACCCACAGTCTTCTTAACAGAGTCATTTACTCCTAAAATGGCATTCTTTTGTCCCTGTGCTTTCCTCTGCCGTTCTTGCTTGCTGGCATTAATACCCTTTAGTAAATGTACTCATAGGAAAAGCCTAGTTCAGCTACTTACATCCATTCCACCATTAACTATGGAAGGTGGATGAGAAGGATGACAGAGGGAGGTCTTGGATTTGATGGACATTATTTGTCTTAATAAGTTTTCTTTTATCTTATCTGTTGTATAGCTCCTTGAAATCACGTGTTTGGGTCCCATTGAATCCATTGTACATAAACCTGAAAATAAGCCTGTGCTTGGGGATCTGAATACCAAGACAGAGTTATGGAGAGACACCTGTGCTTTCTTGAGTGGATGTAAAATATTTGTAATCTATTGATTACACCCCAGTGTTAAAGCATCTCTCTGACCATCACTGGAGTCAACGCTTCTGAGATCCCAGTTCATTACTGGTATGGGGACTTCACCTCTCTATTTGTTTCCAGAACAAAGTCTTCATTTACCGGGGAAAAGAGTACGAGCGGCGCGAGGACTTTGAGGCCAGGTTGTTAACTCAGTTTCCCAATGCAGAGAAAATGAAGACAACGTCTCCACCGGGTGACGAGATCAAAAACTCCTCTGGCCAGTGTATCCTTGGATTGCAGGGCAGCTCCTGCAGAGAGGTGTTTGCTGCTGCACTTTTGCCTTCGTTGGTGCACCGTGTTAGTCTTGTTCTTTCTCCGTGTTCCTGTTGAACTACCTGTGCTGCAGATTGCAGATTGTCTTTTCAGTTCTTAACCCGTGCTTTCAGATATCCAGTGCTTTACTGTGAAGCCAAAGCTTGATTTGCCACCCAAATTCCACAAGCCGGTGTCAGAACAAATCGTGAGGTGAGTTTTGATGGTTTTGCCAAGTTAATCAGTCTTCTTTCTTAGCACTAAGACCTGTTTTCAAGCACTGGAATAGGTTCCCCAGGGAGGTGGTTGAGTCACCATCCCTGGATGTGTTTAAAAACCATTTGGATGTGGTGCTCAGGGACGTGATTTACCAGAGGGTTGTTAGTTAGGGTAGTGTGGTTAGTTTGCAGTTGGACTTGATGGTTTTTGAGGTCTTTTCCAACCTGATCAACTCTATGATTCTTCTGGTTGTATTTTGAACATATACAGCGCCAAGGAGTGTAGGGATACAAGCACGTTTCATTTGTATTCTTCATATTAGGTCAGATTCTGTCAAACTCACGGGATAATAGTGATACCATAAATATTTGATACTTACACATAAGCTTTTTTCTAGTAGTGTTAAGCAGCAAATCCTGAACAGATACCAACTGATTTTGATTGTGCTCTTCCCCTTTTTCAGCTTCTATAGAGTGAATGAAGTCCAGCGGTTTGAGTACTCACGGCCCGTTCGAAAGGGAGAGAAAAACCCAGACAACGAATTTGCGGTAAAAGAAAAACCTAATTTGAGCATTTTTCTTGTTTATTCCCCTGCGTTTTGATAATCTGAAGTATTTGTTGTGATTCGTTTACTTGACCATATATTGAGAGCTCAAATTTGATTATTTTTCATAGAAGTTCAATTCTTAAAAAAGCATCTCGTTTTATACCAGCAGAAAAAAATAGACAAAGTTGTGTTTAGTTTGTTACGAAGACAGGTTGAGGGAGCTGGGTTGGTCAGCCTGGAGAAAAGAAGGCTGTGGGGTGACCTCATTGCAGCCTTCAGTACCGAAAGGGAGCCTACAAACAGGAGGGGAGTCAACTCTTTGAAAGGGCAGGTAACAGCAGGACAAGGGGAAATGGTTTGAAGTTGAAAGAGGGAGGATTTAGGTTGGATGTCAGGAGGAAGTTCTTTCCTATGAGAGTGGTGAGGTGCTGGAACAGCTGCCCAGAGAGGCTGTGATGCCCCGTCCATCCCTGGAGGTGTCCAAGGCCAGGTTGGATGGGGCCCTGGGCAGCCTGGGCTGCTATGAAATGTGGAGGTTGGTGGCCCTGCATGTGGCAGGGAGGTTGGAGATTGATGATCGTTGAGGTTCCTTCCAACCCAAGCCATTCTGTGATTCTGTGATATGATATGATTGTTAAAAACTAGTTTGAGACAGAAATTTAACACTGTTACAGCTGAAAAAAATAGCTATATCTTACCAAAGCGTACCATGCTACGAAAATCCTTCTGGGGCATCTTCTGAAAACAATTTTTTTGCAGCAGTGCAATTTTTTTTTTTTTTAAAGAAAACCATATGTTTCAGCTAATGGTCAATAAAACTCCCTTTGAGCACAGCTTGTATTCATCACAATGTTTAGAACAGGCTACGTCAATTTGATTGTCCTTTTTTATGGTCACCAATTTATTCACAGTACCAGTAGGTGTAGTTAGTAGTGAAGTAGCAGTAGCAGAATTTAAGAAATGATGCATTAACTTATTATTTTAAGGAAAGAACTTGGTTCTCTGTAAGTTGCAGGCTCTAATGTAATCCTTTCATTAATAAATGCCAAGCGCTTGGTTTCCTACAGACTGAGCATTCATCGAGAGACTCCTTCAGTGTCCCTGGCCTCTTTCACTGCCTTTTCTTTCAAAAATCATTAATTTGGTAACCTAAGTGGATTTAGCTGAGTAAGAAACCCTCTTTTTATGGAACTGTGATGCCAGACCTCAGTTCCACTGCTTACAGTATGAGTATACATAAAAAATCAAGTATATCAAACTCACTTCGAAAGCTCTTCTGTTAATGGAAGATGGAGTAAATAGTTCAGATTTTTAAGAAGCCCCATCATAAATAAGAGGAACTACCAATTGTTCCAGTTGTAACAAATCAGATCAAGAGGTGTTTTGGTCAGCTCCAAGGTCAGGCCCAGGTGCCCAGGGCTTTACCCTGGTGGCCCCTGAAAACCTTCAGGACAGGGAGGACACAGCCTCTGTGGGGATGCTGTCTCTCTGCTGCACTTTCCTCGCATCCAAGTGATGTGGTTTGGTGAAGGATGGTCCATGAAAGCCCCAGAAGGTACGTAGGAGAACGTCACTTTGGTCAAACATCTGTGTCTTCTAACACAGTGCTCCCCTGTTGGAAGGAGAGCGTTCTTTTCTCTCATGAAAGTATATCAGTATCACTGTGCCAAAGTGACCACAGATTTAAATCATCACTTTTCCGTCATCTCCCCATGCAGATTCTATCTGAAATTTCCCTCTGGCTTTGTAATGCCTGTCAGATTGCAGGTCTTTTGCCTGATGATAATGTTTTAAGTCTTTCTTAAGAGAACAGCTATCAATCTGGTAGTGTGATGTGTACGTTTTCTTCGCAGAATATGTGGATCGAGAGAACCATCTATGTGACAGCATACAAATTACCAGGGATTCTGAGGTGGTTTGAAGTCAAATCAGTTTTCATGGTGAGTTCAGTTTGGTTTTATTGAGATTACATAAGAGAAGGGGGCTTTTATACAGCCAGGGAGCATTTATATTTCTGTGTGACTGTGCTTCTGTGAACGAGCAATCAATGTGTATCTGCTATCCTAAGACAAGGGGAACCTGCTTGCAGAGGATGCTGATTATTGACTAGGGGTGACTAAAGTAATGATTTCCACTCCTGATACAAGGTAGTGCATGCTGAACCTTCTGGACCTTTAGGGCAAGGTCTGATAAAGTACTTGAAGTACTTCTATAAAGCATTTCCATCTTTCAGCAGGTGAGCCATTACAGCCTGTGGCTTAAGCTACAGGCCCCAAATGAAGAGGGAACCAAGGTGTTGCAGGGGAACCCTGCTACATAAAAATGAAACCAATCTGAATTTTGGAAAAGGGCATTTTGGTATTCTTATTGTGATTGCTTCAAAATATGCCATGAATTGAATGCTTTCTGTGTGTCTGCATTACTTCTGTTCTTAGCATTTGCACTTAAAGATTGTTTTTGTTTCATTTCTGTAGTTGGCTAAAATACACCCTAGCAACCTCACCAAGCAGCTCAAAAATAGGCATTCCTCTGTTCTACCAGTTAGACTGTTCAGATAAGACGTATCCATTAAGTGCCTTAAATGTTGAATTATTCTTATGCAGCTGTAATTTTTAAGTAGCAATAAAAGCATTGTTACCGCAGTTTTTAATTCTCTCTTGTGAGGCTTATTTTTAAAGGAAAAGAACAATTTGCATATGATTAATTAAAACCTTTTTCATTGCTCCATTGAGGATATGTTGGACAGTTGTATTTAGATGATCAGAAGTAAAGCAGAAAATTACTACGGTATCTATAGTAACAGAATATGAATGTGATGTTTGACAGTCACAAGCATCTGAATAAAACGGGTTGAATTTTTAATAAATTTTGTATTTTCAGTATAATCCTGATAGGGAAGACGGTGTTTATCTTTGTCCTTGGAAAAAGTGTTGTTTGTAGAGGCTGGCAAATCTGATGGAAGTCTCTTTTCCTTACGAGTTAGGAGCAGCCTGATAGCAAGCATTTTGTGCACATGCACCTTGAACGCTGTGCTTGTCACAGGCATGCACATAAACCCTGTGCAAGCACCTTCTATAAGCTTGCTGTAAGCAAGGATCACATTAGTCACATAGTTGGAAAATGATACCAGAATGGGCCTTAATAATATATGGGAAGACAGTGAGGGATGACTTTTGACCTAGCTCTGGCACAGCTGCTGCAAAATTGGTATTGACTTTCTTCAGGATTCCTGTCAGCTGAAATGCTAGAAGCACAACCACTGAATGTACATGCCTGTAAGGCTACATTTGGGTTATGGATACGAATATTATTGATGTTTTACTAAGTGCAATGAATTAAAGTAGCTTTGCACATTTCGTATTGTATTGATCAAACCAGCGTATCTTTGAAGGAAGAGTTGAGATCATATCAGTGCTAAGGGGGAACTAAGACATTTATTAAAGGCAATTTGTTGTGTTACACAAACGATGGAAACATGCAGAATTTCCTTTAATCTGTTTGTGGTTGTTTTTTGGTTTTTGTTTTTTTTAATTACTTCTGAGAACTCGGTACCTAAACTGTTTTTGTTGGCTGCCAACAAGGAATTATTTGTATGCATTCATTGTTCTGTATCTGATTTGGTTTAGCTGGACCCAAATATATATATATATATATATATATATATATATTATATATATATAAATATATAAAAATGTAGGGAAAAAAACTGCTGAGGCAGCCACTGAGTGAGAAGCTGTACTTTGAATTATATGTAGTTAAAAAGCCCAAGCATTATTCTGTGTATTTTTATGTTTAACTTTCAAAGTGTTGCAATGTATGAGTATAGCATTTTTGTTTGCCATGAATAGATTGTGTAGCATACAGAGATAGCAAGCTACCTAGGCTCACAAGTATATGTGTATTTTTTAATAAACAGCTCTCAGGAAGGTCCAGTGCACAGCAGCACACAGAAGTGGGATGGGAGCTGCAGCTCTGCATTTGAAATGTAAAGGGGAGCAGGGGAAGAAGGCAGGCTGAGAAAGCAAGCCATGATTACTGATACAGAGAAGTTAGAAAAGATGTCAGTCAGCTCAATGAGTGCTAATTTCTGTAGATATTCGAGAGCTTTGAATGCAATGGTTCATCAACAAATTATTTCCTCGTTGTAAGCCCATTAATAAAAATGACAGAATCCTAAATTTAGCGCACGATGTTCCTTCCAAATGAATGTGGTCTTCATTTTCCCCATCCAAATGTTGCTGATGGCAGCCCCAGCTCGGAGATGTGGTCAGCTGGCGCTGTCTCAGCCTGCTCTGGGCCATGGCTGTGCAGAGGCACCCAGCTTGCTGCCCTTCCAGAACTATCCACCAGGCAGACCTCTAAAGATGCTAATTAAAACACCCTTGGTGTAATCACATGGCAGGTGTAAGAATAACAAGGAAAGAGATTTGATTATAAGTGCTCCTCGGAAACGTGGTTAGCAACTGATAGCCAGGTAGAAGTGCTTCTTTGTTTATGTAGCATTTATGTAAATCAGGCTGTAATCAAATATACACTTGCATTTTCCTCGTAGGCCTCAATTAACCTTCCTTTTCTATTCCTATACACATATATATATTCTTTAATGTAAGTAGGCTATGACTTAAGGCTTCCATTAAGGACTGCCTACACTGTGGGTTGCTGCTAATTAGTCATTTTTAGCTCGTTCATGAAATGGGCCTATTTTGGCAACATTTAAAATATTTTAATACTACTTCTTTCAGTATGAGCAGCTGTCATGCTGAAAGATGCAGTGACCGATAAATAAAAAGAATGCACTGACCAATAAATAATAGTTGGAGATCAGTCAA
Organism: Lagopus leucura; assembly: GCF_019238085.1. Classification (NCBI taxonomy): domain Eukaryota; kingdom Metazoa; phylum Chordata; class Aves; order Galliformes; family Phasianidae; genus Lagopus; species Lagopus leucura. The sequence goes on from NW_024962256.1 coordinate 10,055,061, forward strand.
TTAAAATAAAGAAAGTTTTGCTCAGTATAAGAGCTAATTCACCCCATTAAGACATCTGAAGATCTGTCTTCAATGAAGTCTGCACTATGTGAAAAAGAAAATTTCTTACTCATTATCTAAGACAGGAGGAAGAAAATGAAACGCCGTGGAGAAAAGGCACTGAAGATAGCACAGAAGCCATCTCTTCAACATGTTAAACTCCATTTCCTTGGATACGTACCAAAATAATCACTGCAAAAATACCTTCTTGATTTTTGAGCTTCTTAGGATTACGTTTTTCATCAGAAAATCCACATTAAGTCATCATTTCTTTCTTACTGTTACATTAAGCTGGATTCTTTGTGCTGCTAAAACTCACTGATCCATAATCTGTGATATTCTCCATAATCCTCTGCAAACCTCCCATGATTCTTGTCAGAGCCTTTCTAAATGTTTTGCTCTGTTGTGCTTTGAGATGTAATCTGTACTACAGCAACGAAATGCATTCAACTTTTTCTGCAGATACCATTTATCAGTTATCTCAGTATCTCCACAGATAGCATTCAGTGCAGTATATAGACACCAAACATTTAAGTGGGGATGTGGTTAGTGGGCATGGAGGATCTTAGTGGCCTTTTCCAACCTTAATGATTCTGTCAGTGTCTGAAGCCAGCCTTTTTGTTAACTATCTGTTAAAATATCTTTCTGGAAGCGCTTCTGAATGCAATGATTTGATGGACAACCAGCTCCATGGCAGGTTAAAAACTCTGCTCCTTATTTAAAGCATCCTTTTGTTTTTACTTTAGGTTGAAATTAGTCCACTGGAAAATGCAATAGAAACCATGCAGCTAACAAACGATAAGATCAATAACATGATTCAACAACATTTAAATGATCCAAATCTACCCATTAACCCTCTCTCTATGCTACTGAACGGCATTGTGGATCCTGCAGTCATGGGAGGTTTCGCCAACTATGAGAAGGTAACATCAAACTGAACTGTCCTGCAGCAGTTCACCTCTTGGAAGCTGTGCACCTCATCTTTTGGTACTGTGTTTGTGTGTAGAGATGCTTTGTGAGCCTCCCCTAATAAATGCTTTGGAGAACATTGCTTAAAACTTTATCTTTGTTATGATTTTCTGATATTTGTGGATGCATTTTTTGGCCTTTCTAAATTTGAAGTGAAGGATGATACGCTTGGCTTCAGGAGTGCTTACATAGGAATGGGGCAGGCAATTGCTTGCTAGAATTACAAAGTGAGATTGATGGCATTTTCAGTGCGTGCTCTCATGTGCTTGGACATCAGACCTGAAGCAGGAATTTCTGAGTGAACTTCAGTGACCAAATAACTGGCTGCAATTTTCTCCATTGCTTTCAGATGCACGAGTTTTTTAAGGATTAATCAAGTGCTAGAGACTTTCTGAGCTGATTACCAGTTGCAAATGTATCTAAATAATCTTAACTTCATGTTACAACGTTAGCTTTTAAAGTTATAGGTGAGAAGATATGGGAAACTGTGTAAACCCCATCTCTCTTTTGCTCATGTTTTGAACATTAATCATATCTTGCTGGCGTACACAAGCAGCATGTATTTTGTAACATACATGGAGGAAATACATGCTGGTTGGCATGTCAGTGGCTTCATCCATTCCTGTCCTTCTGTAACTGTCACGCATTTCATCAACTGCAATTTCTTATGTCCTGGGAACTGCAAAGAAGCAGCTTCAGAGCTGTGCCGAGCAGAAGCCCTCTTGGTGTTGCCCATGAGATTTGCTCTTGTCTGCCATGTGCTCATCCACCCGCTTTGCTGATTGTGAAAGATTGATGCACCAATCTTAAAACTTTAATCAATTATGCACGTTTTCCTAGTTTTTCCACTTGTATTTTTAGCTACTACTGCTCTTTTGCAGAACTTTTGGGTTGACTCATTTATCTTTGCTGCAGGTGATCTTTCCATGGCTGTAGATGTTGATTCATTTTCTGAGAAAAAAAACCCTCGTTTTTCTCTCTTGACTAGGCTTTTTTTACTGAAAGATATATGCATGAGCATCCGGAAGATCATGACAAGATTGAAAAACTGAAGGACCTGATAGCTTGGCAGGTAAGGATTCCAAGTCCTGTTGGCCGCACGAAGGCAATTTAGTGCCACTGTTGAGAAAATTCAGACATCAAACTATTTACTCTGCTTCTTTGTCATGTAAAACTGACTTAGAGTTTGAGCTGAAGTTCATCTTTTCGGATCTGACATCATTTGTCATTTGACAAACCCACAAGGATCAAATATGATTAACCTCTTTTTTTTTTTCCTCTTTTTTTCTGACTTTTTTTTAGCCATAACACAGTGACAATGTCTCATGTTGCTCAAACAAGAAAGATTTTGTAATCACGTTGGTTGCCATTATTAGCAATTAAGCTTTGCATTTTAACTTTCTGAGGCTGATTTTAACAACATTTTGGCAAGCATTCAGGTTAAATGTTTAATACTGAGTCCCTCCTCCTGTGCACGTGCTTTGTTGCAGCATTTCTTCGCATGTTCACTTCGTTCTTCCAACAAGACGTTTTCTGTTTGTAAATATTTGTAAATATTTGTAAATATGTACCTGTACATAAAATGTACCTGTACATTTTAGCACAGAATATTATATATGAGAATAAAAAAACTGATTTATGTGCAGAATAGTAGAATTAATGTGGACACAGTGGAGTCATCGCTTCATTTGCTGTATAACTTCACATAATACTCAATAATGTGATATGTATAGATAGATATAGATATGATAATATTCATGATTCACTAATGCCACATCATAGAGTGAAATTACCTGATATCTCCTTGGTGGTATATTAGAGTAGGAATGATTGAAATCTAAGATCACACAGATTAATAATTCTGAACCAGCAAAGAACGCAGATTTCCAGTTCAATGCCTTAAACAAAGCAGGAACCTCCTTGCATAGAGAACAACATTTATATGTACTGAAGAATATTTTGCAAGACAAACAGGAAACAATTCTAGTTTTATTCCAAAGTCATATGCTGAACACTTTCCAGAGGTCTCAAGATAATTTTATGATAACAAGAAAAAGTACCAATACGACTGGAACTGTTTTTCCTTAGAAGAACAAAGTACGTAGTTGCCTTTTTATATTCAATTTTATTTTTCTAATAAAGGCAATAATTTACATTTCTATAGGATTCAGTTTTAAAGGTAACAGCAGCAAAGATAGAGAATTCAAAAAAGAAAAAAAGTTTTAAAAAGGAAAGAAAGAAAGAGGAGAAAACACCCTCTGGAGGCCAGAAAGCTATCACTGAATAGCAACTCTTTGGGTCTGAAAAAAAGATATTTATTTATTCATTTTTCTCTGAGCTTTTACTGAAGATTAGATTTGAGGAGCTTTAAGTTCTATAGAGGAAAATAATTTGATCCCAGAAGACTGACTTCATGTCAGCTCTCTCCCTTTGCCTCTGATAGAGCTACTTCAAATGAATTCCGGCACAGATTCACTTTGGTGATGTGTGTTCAAATAGCATTACAATTTGAAAATATATATCGAACCTAATCACACTGCTTTTTTAATTAGACTCTGGTTTTAAGTACATAATATCCCATCAGTGCTCTGAAAAAAAAAAAGAGGCAGGAAGATGGAGCAAAGTGATCAGAAGAAACTGTTTTATTTATCTGAAAAGGTGCAGTCATTTCTGAGTGGAAGTCAGCACTGAGCCTTGTATACATTCAGTGTATCCTAAGGCTTAAATATATTTCCAACATAATGTCAGTGTTCAGAACACATGATAACTTGATGGCAGCGGGGAGGGGAGCTGGTGTAATGAGCAAGTTGTTATGGAAACATTCCAAACGAAGGCAGTGGTTTGTTTTCATCAATGGCTTGACAGTGATTGAAAGCCAAAATGAGTTTTCGTTTTTCAATAATGTTGGTTCTTGGAGTTTTATAATCACACAGAGATTTTCTTTATGCTCTATAAATCAATCTGGGTATATGAAATAGTCTGACAGTTGTATTATCAGCTGACTGTTTAAATTCATTTTTTCTGTCCCTTCCCCTGCCTTTGTCTCAGTTGTGCTTTGCATTTTGTGCACTGTCCTCTTACAATTCCCATAAATTTCAATTACACAGTAATGATTTTAATTAAAATAATTGTTTCTCTCCACTGTGTTTTCGTATAAATATCATTACTAAAGCAAAGTCCATTTTTACCCATCTTAGTCCTTTCTCCCTTGAAAAATTAGTTCCCGTGTAACTGTATCATTTCAAGCTGCTTATGTTAATGAAATGAATAACTAATGTTGGTCACTTGGCATTTAGCTGCTGTATTTACAGCATAAAAAACCAACGTCATAAAGATTTGATATTCCTTCTACATTGCTAAAAAAAAGTAATAAATAAAATGGTAGCATTCACAGCCTGAACTTTGCAAACACACTTTGTGTTTCAAGGCCAGGCTGGATGCGGCTCTGGGCAGCCTGGTCTGCTGGTTGGCGACCCTGCACACAGCAGGGGGTTGGAAGTAGATGAGCATTGTGGTCCTTTTCAACCCAGGCCATTCTGTGATTATATTCCATTTCAGATGATGAGAGATTTTAAGCTGTTAATTAAAATGCATGTACCTTGTTCATAGTTTTTGACAGCAGATCAAGATTTTAAAGGAAAAAAAAAAATAATTAAAAAATGAATAAAATCGGGGACTAATATTAAGTTGCAGTGCAATTTTCTAATTAACAAATGGAGCCGGGTGGCAGAAATGTGATTTTGAGCTGGTCTCCCCTCTTATTTGCCTCCTTGTTTTCCAGTCCAGGTACTTAATGCGACCTTTGCTGCTTCCTTCCCCTCTCAAAAGCTCAGGTTACCCTCTAGGATGTTATGAAATGAAGCCATAAAAAGTAACACAGCCCCACTCACTCCTCAGCAGGAAAATGAACGGACAGGACGAGCAGCATGGCAGCCTGCCTCTGTCTCAGCATCCTGCAGAGGTTCATGAGGCTTTCAAGTTCAGTGATATGTAACGAGATTTCCCTTTGCCAGTGGTTTTAAATGAGGAGGAAGAATTTGGCAGCTAGCAGCGGAAGTTTGCTTCCATTGCAGAGTAACAGCCCCTTTCTTCTCAGTGCCTTTCAGCCGCCGTGCCAAGGCTTGTGAAGGGTTGTGGTGGGTTGTGTTAGAGTGAGGGTAGGATGGTTAGGTTGTGGTTGGACTCGATGGTCTTTAAGGTCTTTTCCAACTTGAGCAATTCAGTGCTTCTGAGCACTTGGTGCCTCCCTGTGCCCATTCCCTGAGCAGAGCTTGTGTTCCTCAGCCTGCTGTACACCAGAGGTGCAGCCCTGCTTACCACCTTCACTCTGGCTGCACCCTCAGCTTTTTCTTGGCTGGGCCTTTCCCCTGCCAAAAACCACATCCTCTGCTTCGTATCCCTTCATTTTTTAAATTGGAGATGCCTGTTCCCTAGGACAGGCTCATTAATGCTCGTAAGAATCAGCTCTGAGCCGGAGCCTCACACCCCGTCTGGACTTCATCTTGGCCATTTGATTTTCTAAACCAGACCCCATTCAAAAAGCCAGTGGGTTCCCTTAAATAAATGCACAACGTGACCACTTACCCTCTCAAAACAGCAGGGTCAGAATGGGGCCTGGTGACGCTGAACGACTTGAAATTCATTTACTTATTTTGAGCAGAGAAGTTTTCCAGGTTGTAACTTAAATTCTATGGAGTGACTGTCCATGCAGCTACCAATAAAAGTGGCTGCAGTGAAAAGTGCTGTCAGTGTTGGGACTTCTTTTGGGTGTATTTTAGGAAAAGGAATGGTGTCCGTTTAAGTGCTGCCCAAGCAGAGAGCCATCTTGGTAACATTTCTTGAGTTTGTTCATCTGTATTTTGTCTGTCTTTATTATTCTCCTTACTGATAAAGCTACTTGTTCTGATTGCTGCTCAGTCTTACGAGAAAAGTCTGTTTTTAATCAGTATCATGATTTAATTATGAATTATTAAGAAGCAGCCTCTTAGCTTGGTTGCTGCAGAGGATGCCTAAGTCAGAGTCAGAGCACTGTGTGGGCTGGAGCGGACCTGGAAGAGGAAATATTTTTCATAAGCTGCGGATAGAGAACTCTAATGGTATATCTGGGTTGCTGTGGGAATGAAGATGTCTCTCTTAAAACATTTTAAAAGGTCAGCTACACCTCCACACTATGAACTAATTATATAAACCTGTGTTGGCATGGGTATTTTGTGACAGAAGTCTTGCATATAAATGATTATTTTCAGTTACAAAAAAGGTCTGATTTAATTTTTCCTCTCCTGTTTTGTTCCCGAAGAAAATCAAATATGTTTTTTTCTAAGGGGAAACGTGGCTTTCAGTATATAAAGCTATATAATTTATTAATAAATATTACTCTGCAATATATACTTGTCCAGGGATGCTGCTCGTTTGCAGCTTTAGAAGAGCATTTACTAAAGAAAGCACACAAATATTTTTTCCTTCAAGGTTTTATATTCTTTGAACCTGGGAAAGGGGGGGTTTTAATAACCCAGTGTGCGAGTCGTCATTCATCAGTTTGCCATTTGAAAGTGCAGCAGGTATTGGGGTTGTGAATGTGGCCTGATAGCAATATTGTGCTGCCAGGTGAATTCAGCTGCTCCTCTGCTGTATGAGGATGGGGCAGAACTATGGGTATATTAATTCTGAACGACTGCAGGTAACAATTGAGAAAAGGAAATCAGATACAACATACTTCTTAGACTTCTTTTTTTTTTTTTTTTTTACTATGTTGTGTTTCATAGACAGTGGCTCTCATTATTGCTGATATTCTACAAGATCTTTCCCTCCTCGTAAAACAAATGCGGGACTTTTGCCTGTACTATCAATGGGAAGGACTCTGTGCACTAAGGGCTGTGCGTTGTGCTTTGCAGATCCCATTCCTGGCAGAGGGCATCCGCATTCATGGTGAGAAGGTGACAGAGGCACTGAGGCCATTCCATGAGCGGATGGAGGCTTGCTTCAGGCAGCTGAAGGACAAAGTTGAGAAGCAGTATGGTGTCCGAGCTGTGGTAAGTCAGCTGCCAGCATCATGCTTCAAACAGATTGGGCGTTTCTCTACACTGTAGGCAACTTTGAATTACTCTGTTTTCACTTATTAAAAAAGCAGTGTTAATGCAGCTGTGGGTGACCTCATTGCAGCCATCCAGTACCTAAAGGGAGCCTACAAACAGGAGGGGAGTCAACTCTTTGAAAGGGTGGATAACAGCACGACGTGGGGAATGGTTTTAAGTTGAAGGAGGGATGATTTAGGTTGGATGTCAGGGGGAAGGTCTTTACAGAGAGAGTGGTGAGGTGCTGGAACAGCTGCCCAGAGAGGCTGTGGATGCCCTGTCCATCCCTGGAGGTGTTCAAGGCCAGGTTGGATGGGGCCCTGGGCAGCCTGGGCTGCTGTGAAATGTGGAGGTTGGTGGCCCTGCCTGCAGCAGGGAGATTGGATCTTCATGAAGTCCCTTCCAACCCAAGCCATTCTGTGATTTAGTTCCTTTCCAGATGTCAGAGCCGTACAGGCCTGCAGTGATGTGCAGCCTGCATCTTGGATTTTCACACACCTGGCACTACCCTAAATGCAGGCAATAGATAGCTGCTCCTCTTGAGGGTATAGTGGTGCTGGAGTTGATGCTTTTGCCATTCCATCAAGTGATTTTCAGTTTCTGCTTCATTTTAAGTCAGAGAATAGAAGTTGGTGGTGTTTCCAATGATTTGTTGTTTCACTTTTGAGTGTAACCCATAGAGAAAGAAGGCCAAAAGCCAGCATACAGCTTCCTAATTGAGAAAGTAATTGACGATGCTGTCAAAAGCCACACAGTTTGCATGCTGTTGTATGAATCAGTTTGAATAAACAGGACCCAAGAAGCAAATGGTTAGAGTTGCTCTAGGTCTGAGTGCAGAGCTCTGTCCTAACAGTGCACTGAAGATTGCTGGACTTAGTTTTATCTTCATCTACTGGAAGAACTGACAATGTCTCCTTCAGAGATTGATTTCATTTTCTCTATAGCAATGACTTTTTTTGTAATAGGACAACTGAGATATTATGTGGAGCTTACCAGCCTTCATAGTGTCCTTCTACGTGCTGCTCCATTAATAGTCCTTTAGATCACTTCTTCCTAATACACTTAGGTAGAGGAAAAGATCAAATAATCATTTATTCCCTAGGAGAACAGAAGTAATTGACATTAATGACACTTGCATGTCAGTCACTTCAGCAATACACATTTACATCACCAGACAGATGACTGGAAATTCATACACAGGTGGTGTTATCTTCCTCATTTCGCTCTGCCCACCAGTAAGAATTGTCAGGATTGATGGAACTTTATCGCTTCTGTCTTCTCTGTACAATGTCAATTTGCCAGTAGTTGACAGGGTGGAAAATCTACCTGTAATTAAACAGCGTGAGATTTGTATTTGTTGACTGAAAGAGTTCAATTATTTTATGCATATATCAGTTATTAATGACTAACAAAGCTTGTATAAATATTCAGAACTCTGAAATTGTCTGCATGAAAAAAATAAACCTTCCATATATTTTCTTCTTCACCTGGATGTCACTCTGTTAACTGGCTCTCCTGACTCAAAGCTCCTCTTACCGGTGTGGTTGGGTTTTGGTTTTGTTTTGTTTATTTTGTTTAATTTTGAAAAACAAAAACAGAAGAAAACTTCATCTAGCATTTTCTACAGGATTGATCTCCTTGTTGTTAAGCATAATGCGTAATGAACATAACGTGGAAATAAAACCATTGAACCTTTCTGCGTTGCTTTTGGAGCCAGATGTCAGCTACACCGTGACTTAAAAAGTAAACTCACATCTCTCATATGTTGCTTTGTTGTAGCCTTCCAGCCTAGACGACAGACGAGGCAGTCGGCCAAGGTCCATGGTGAGGTCTTTCACGATGCCATCGTCTTCAAGGCCGCTGTCAGTTGCCTCAGTGTCATCCATCTCCTCAGACAGCACTCCTTCTCGGCCGGGCTCAGATGGGTGCGTAAGGAGCGACCATGCAAGGCTGTGTCTTGTAAAGCAAGATTTGGTGTGCAAATCTTAGGATTGTCACCACCCCACAGGCAAAACGCCAACAGAAAAAGATAGAAATGTTTATCACAAAATATATTCCTTTTTTTTTTTTTTTTTTTTTTAAACAAAAATAAATGTAATGCTGCTTCTGGTACTCTTTCAGACAAAGCCCCCTAAGCATTCAACCCAGATCACCAGCACAACAGGAGATAAGTTTTCTCGTTTTGAACTATTGCAAGTGTAATTGTTTGGAACCGATCGCTTGCAAAGTACGTGATGAGATGAGCTCAGCCAGTCTTGTAGCAGTAAACAGGTGGGGCTCAGGAGAAGGAAGGGATTAGCTGCCTGCTCAGTCATTTCTTCTCACCCATGCTGCCAGAGGGAAAGCTGCTTATGGCAAGATTGTACTTCAAGAGTTATCAAGATATTTCACATGAGAACTGGGAATTCTGTTGATAAGCCCTGTCTCGCAGTCACATCCTCAAAAGAAATAATCTGTTTTCTTCCTGGGCTTTACGCTCAGCTTCAAAACTTCCTTTTCTCTGCTCCTCCCCCCAGGCATATTCACAATCCAGAAACTCAATATTTGACCAAGGCAGCAGTGTTGTAAAAGCCTCCTGAAGGGCTGCTAACTTGCAGAGATGTGCTAGAAATGTCAGTGCCCCTCGTGCACCTTCAGAGGAAGTTATTACCTGACTAGAGAGTAAAAGCATCAAGTAAAATTAAGTACAGCGCCCAAGGACCAACATGATACTTACCTTGATTACAAGCAGTTTATGCACACATTGGGAATGAACTGCAAACAGAGCGAGGTTCAGATCTCATTACATTACCCTCTGTAACACATGCACAGTGAATCATGTTTATATAAGCGTAGGACAGCAGAGCCAGTAATGCATTTTCACTAATTCAGCTATGTAAGTTGCCTTGCTGGAATTTCAGCATGCCTGCCATCCCATGTTACTGGGCATGTTATTTTCTTATTTCAGAATTAAATGATTTTTTCCTCTTCTGTTCTTCATCTTCAATTCTTTCCCTTCCTGCCTCTTTCTCTTTTTCACTTCGAAATCATTATCTGTATCTTTCTTTCTCCACTGAAGGCTGCTTTTGTAATTTTTGCTTCTCCATGCCAGCTTAAGTAGATGTCAGTTAGGAGATTTTGAGGATCTAGTGAGTCCACTCAATATGTGCATAAGAGCAAAACTCATATGGATCACAGTGCAGCTCAGCTCCTGCTCTGAGCCCCTGGGCTGTGCAGCTGTAATACATGTAGAGAGGACATATCTGACAAAGATCATCACTTAGAAGACATGAAGAAGTGCTCATTTGCTTGATCAGTCGAGCAGGAGAAGAAAAATCATCAGATGTAAGTAATACAATGGAAGAGCTCTAAAATGCAGATGACAATAAGAATGCTGTGGGTACTTTGTCACTCCTCACTTGGAAGGAGTTATGTGGTGTCCCAGTCCAAAGTTGATTGGGTTTATAATCACGTGGCCTTTCTTACTTTCTGTTGGCCCAGTCTTCAAGATACATTCTTCCTAGACTGGAGATAGAGCTAAGAAAAGCAACTAAAAATGGAGCTGACAGTGCCTTACCCCTATACCCACCCAACTTGTATTTTATACCATCTCCCAGCTGGCCCAAATTTCAGAGCCTTTTAACAACAAGAGCTCAAAGCAGACGTTGACGCAGTATCTGTTTTACAACTCCCAGCTCTACGTATAAATAAACCTCTTACTTTAAAGAGAGACCTTTGGTTTAACTGCTGCTCAAAGTGAGACTGCTGAAGCACAGTTGCAGGCACTCACAGCACCAGCTGGGCAAAGGGGAGTCCCACCCCACCTGAGTGTTTTGAAAGGTCTCATGTACTTCGAGTACGAGCATGGCATGCTGGCCCATTTTTGTCACTGATACACTGCGTACAAATAATTAATAGTACTAATAATAGTAATGCCTAGAAGGGAAGCAATTAATCACTGTGTGAAGAGTGGCAATTCTTCTTGTAAACCTGCAAGCTGCCCTCAAGGCAGGGGCACAAGTGGGTGGCTGTCACTGCAATCCAGCACTGCAGGAACAGCCTGGGTGCACAGTTCAGGTGGCTAAAATAACTGCACTGTGCTGGGATGCCTGCACTCACATCCAGGCTTTGCCACTGACGTGCTTTGCAGCCCTGAGTAAGTTGTTCCCCTTCCTTTTCTCTCTCTATAAAATGGGACAGAAGGTATTTTTTAGAGTGCTTTGATGCTGTGAGATAAGGAAACTCTGCCTAACAGCTAAGCTTGCAGTTTTCCAGCTCCTATGATTTTGGTTATAAGAGCAGTGGTTCGGGAGGCTTTTGCCACAGGTTCTGCTTTCAGCATTTTTCCTTCAAATGAAACTGGAAAACATGCACTGAAAGTTGTAGCAACACCACCACCAAAGCTGTCCCCATGCAACACAGTGCAGGATAATTTGCTGCTAGGTGTCACCGTAGTGAAGGCGATAAAGAGAGCATCCCTGCAGGCTGTCTGAAATGTGAAGCCTCCAGTACTTCACAGTTGGCCTTCACACGTGTGTGTCTTCATGGCACCCCAAGTGCTACTCCAGTATTAATTATAGAATCACTCAGGCTGGAAAAGACCTTAAAGATCATCGAGTCCAAGCACAACCTAACCATGCTACCCTAACTAACAGACTAAATCACGTCCCTGAGCACCACATCCAAACAGTTGTTGAACACATCCAAGGATGGCGACTCAACCACCTCTCTGGGGAGCCTCTTCCAGTGCTTAACAACCCTTTCTGTAAGGAAGTTTTTCCTGATATAAATTAGTAAGTACCAAGTTTTAAAAAGTTTTAAAGTTTCCTTGGTTGTTGTTCTTAAGATTTTTTCTGATGTGATAATTTGTGGCGTGCTCTTAAAGTCCGTTGGTGTAACTTTAACTGGGTTGTGTTTTTAGTGCTGTGTTTAGTTAATATGAATTTTAAAATGCTTTTGCTAAGAATATTTTAGCTAGTTAAGAGCAGAATGTCTCTTTGTATTTTACTGAAAGTAGTCCTTAAAAGTTGAAATAAAAGAAAGCTCCCTTTAAATTACTGAGAAAAAAATTAGCTGAGAAGAGCTCCTGTGTGATTTAAATATTCTTTCACTATAATATAAAAGTTATTAAAAAAAAAAAAAAAGTTTTACTTGAAAAATTCATGAAGCCCCTGAGGATTTTCTTTTTCTCTGAAGAGAAGAAGTCTGGTACTGTAGAGATTGCAGAGATGGTGGTAGTGCATGTCAGCCTTGCGTGTGTTTGCACACTTGGAGCACACGGCTGCAGGCGTGGAGCAGCCATTCCTTAGAAAGTAACCTGGCTCCTCCTGTCTGCACAGTCACTATTGAGATTCTTTGTAATGTCAGGGGGTGGTGAGGCACTGGAGCAGGTTGCCCAAGGAGGCTGTGGATGCCCCATCCCTGCAGGCATTCAAGGCCAGGCTGGATGTGGCTCTGGGCAGCCTGGGCTGCTGGTTGGTGACCTGCACACAGCAGGGGGTTGGAACTGGATGAGCGTTGTGCTCCTTTGCAACCCAGGCCATTCTATGATTCCATGATCTCATCCCCATCAGTGTGTGCTGTAGGTGAGTCTATCTGTGCATTCTTCTGTCAATATATATCCTAACAGTCTTTTATTACAGACAGGAATGGTTATTGTTTCTGTAATTATACCTCTATATTTCATACTTCAGTGCAGTGAATGGTGTGATGCTTTTTGCTCTTCCATGAAAACAGACTGTAATTTGGATGAGTTACGGGCATTAGAAAGCTTTTTGTGTTGTGCATGTTCTCACTACATCACTGCAAAACAGTGTCTCAAATGTTAACCTTCTTCTAGGGAATGAAAATATCCATAAGAACCACAACAAAATGCCTAGGAGGAATTTGAGGACTTGCCTACTTTTAAATAAATCTGTACTTTTAAAAATTTTAATTTTTTTTTTAATTTATATTTAATTTAAATTTAAATGCTTAAAAAAAAAAAAAAGGTAAAATAAATCCTTGATGCTATTTGTAAACATGCAGACTGCCCTAGGAGCTTGGGTAGGGAGAGTGGTCTTTCCACCCTTCCTCATGCGGTGCTGGTCTCCATGCCGCCATGCATACCATGGCTGTGCTGAATTAGAAGCTCATTTTCATGTAAGCCTCATACAGAGGAACTCAGGAGTTCGTGTCCCTGTGAAATAGGAGATACACCACAGGGCAGGGAAATTGGTGTTACTGGTCCTGGAGCAGCTCTGCGGTCCGTTGTAAACGCAGGCAGTTCTGATTGTTCTGACCTTCTGCCCACACCTTTTCTCTCAGCTGAGGTTTACTGGATTAGGGAATCATCTTTAACCAAAGTGAGACTGCTGGGACTATGAAAATTAAAATGAGGCTTTTTGTAAAGAGCGTTTTATTGATCTAAGCTGCTAATTTTCCTTAGGTTTGTGCTTGAGCCCCTCCTGCCAAAGAAGATGCATTCCAGATCTCAAGATAAATTGGACAAGGATGACCTAGATAAAGACAAGAAAGAAAAGAAGAAGGAGAAAAGAAACAGCAAGCATCAGGAAATATTTGATAAAGAATTTAAGTCTACTGATATTTCTCTGCAGCAGTCTGAAGCAGTGATCCTCTCAGAAACGGTAACTTGAACACATAATGCTTTGCCCAGTACTGAGCAGTGTTCTTTCTTGTTTTAAGTTAAAATGCTGATATTTGCAATCTAGTTTTAATTTAGTTTTAATGTTTAAACAAAAAATAACTCTAATGGAGTGTGCTGTGTGGTTAATGTATTTGATAATGAATCAAGCATACAGACTTTATTTACAGAGTAAAAAAAAAATCATGGTATCCTTTATGAAAATCTTCCCAAAAGCTACATATGATCATTTGGTTAAAGGAAAGGAGGTGTGTCTGAAGTAAAATAATGCTACCATCTTAGCAGCCTTTTGAATTTATGTTTCCCAGCAGATTGTGATGGGTTTTCTCATATTTCAGCCAACCACTGCAAGGTGGTTTTTGGTGGAAATGTTACAAGGTCATTTCGTGCATGGAATTTCGTGCTCTTGAAAGGCTGTTTTGAGCAGAAAATCGTAAGCAGTTCCACTGGTAGCTGTGTAAAGTATATTAACTACAGGACATATCTCTTTTAAGCCCTCTCTTCTTGGCATATGTTTAATTCACTGAAACTGTCCTGAAGGCTTAGGTAACTTTAGAAGTTTCAGTTCTGAAATGGAAAGCAAGTCTGCTCTAAGCTGGAGCGGAGGTTTCATGAACTACCCGTAACCTCCGGATCTCTGCCTGGACACCTCTTTGGAGGCCAGTAGTTTAAAACGTGCCCTCGAGAAGTGAACGTTACGCTCTTTTAAAGACTTGCACATGGATTGTAGAGCCAACTTCTGATTCCTCAGAGTCTTTCGTTGGGAGGCTCTGTTATTTACACTGGACTTTGGGAACGCTTTCTCGCTGCCCATGAATACTGGATCCTCTGAGTCTGTCTGCTTGGTTTTTGTAGCTCAGTGTTGCTTATAAACTCAGTCAGCTCCTGTATTTTCTGGGTTTATTCCTTCTTTTTCATCCAGAGATGATCTCATCTCTCAGATACATTTCTTGACATCGTAGAAGATTACAGTCTGATTCTGTTTGATGTGGCCATAGGCCCTCTACTAGCTTAGCAGAACTTCATAAAAACCCTTGGAATCCCATAGGCTTTCCACCCAAGCCTCCTTGAAGTCAGTGACAATTTTCCCATTGACTTCTGTAAATTCTGCATCGGTCCTTTTGTTTAAATGGGTATTGCTGCTAGCATTGCCAGCCAGATGAGTATTGTTTTCAGAGAGCAAATAAATTTTGCATCAGTTTCCATAAGTCTTTTTGACACAATGAGTTCTACTCTGGAGATATTAGGCACATTGGATGTAAGCATATTTTGACTAAACCTGGACATTAGCGGGTAATCAGCTCTTTACAAGGGTAGATAATGGCAGGACAAGGGGAAATGGTTTTAAGTTGAAGGAGGGAAGATTTAGGTTGATATCAGGAGGAGGTTCTTTCCTATGAGAGTGTTGAGGTGCTGGAACAGCTGCCCAGAGAGCCTGTGGATGCCCCATCCATCCCTGGAGGTGTTCAAGGCCAGGTTGGATGGGGCCCTGGGCAGCCTGGGCTGCTATGAAATGTGGAGGTTGCTGGCCCTGCCTGCGGCAGGGGGGTTGGAGCTTGATGATCCTTGAGGTCCCTTCCAACCCAAGCCATTCTGTGATTGCAGCAGCAGAGCACTTGCTCCCCCCAGATCCCTGAACAGACATGCAGAGATTGTGGGAGAAGATCTCAAGCCACAACAGAAGAAAGTTTAATTTTGAAACAGCTCAGTTGGATGTGCACAGATCCAAGAGACCAGATGGGAGGCATCCAAGGATGGTGAAAAAGCCTGCTGATGTCACTGCAAGATCACTGTCATCTCTGAAAAAATCTCAGACCCGTGCCACAGAGCATCCCTCTTGGAAGCCATTTCCAAGCACATGAAAGACAAGAAGGTGGCTGGAAGTAACCAGCCTCTGTTCACCAAGGGCACATTCATTTACTTAGGATCATAGAATATCCTGAGTTGGAAGGATCTTACAAGGCTCACTGAGCAAGACTTCTTGCTTCACACAGACACTTGTCCTCTTACATCTTCTAACTACTGCCACTCACTGCCAGTTTCAGTGAATGAAGCTTATCCTTCCAACCTCTTAGAATACATATTCCTGTATGCATCCATACTCATTTTAACTCTTCATTGGCCACGTTGCAAATGTTACAAGGACCTTTGTAATCACTAAACTTCAGCATCATGAAAGGAAAGGAATGCAGTGTTCCTGGTCCAGTGTCTGTTGGAGGCAGAGAAGATCTTAAAAACTGGGAAGGGGAGCATGGTAGCCCTTCTAGGCACGCTCCAGTTTGTCATCTGAGGGAAAAAAATGGGCAAAGTCCAATATGAGTTTTCCTCTCCTTCTCTAGTCAAGAGTTTTCAGTGCATGACTGTATGTAGTTTTCCCCTGGTTATAAAGATGAAGGGAAATTAGATGCCATAATTAGTTACTCACGGTTACTTTGAGTTTCTTGCAATCCACAGACCACTAATGTGAACCAGAGTTCATATTACTCTTTAAGTATCTGCAGATGAGAAGAGTTCCAAAATGACCACATCAAATTTTCATGGGTGTCAATGAGGCTCATTTTCTCTAGAGTGGGAGACAGAAGAAACTCTCTTTTGAGATTAGGTTACAGTGATTGGACAATTCCCATTGCTGTCTTCAGGAATTTTTGAAAGGTAATGTTAAGTAGCTTAAAGATAAAATTTGTCTGCTGTTAAAATTGCACTCAGGAGAGAGATGTCCCCTATTGATAATATAGGGGGGAAATCATTACCTTTTATGTGTAAGACCTCAAATTTCCCATTGTTGTACTTCAGTGAGCTGTGCCTTGTGCTCCCTTGCACTTGGGGAGAAGAATTCCAGCCAGCTGGATTTCTCAGCGCCAGCTCACACAAAACCCTTATTTCTCCTGCAGCAGAGGAGGAGGCTCAGCAGTCACCCCATGTGCTGAGTTCAGCAGGGCTCTTCCCACGTGTCACCCAGCATTGCCATCATCAAGTGGTGGGTGATGTAAGATAGCTCGGGGTGATGCTGAAGGATGCATATCCACCTGGAAAACTGCATTCAGTACTGACACAGCTGAAGCAGAATAAATGAGAACCTGTCGTGGATTTGGATGTGGAATTCATCAAAACAATCAGCTGCTTTCTTCAGCATGGAGCTGTCTGATGCCATGAGTATTCTTATCACTACGGTGGACCTTCTTATGTAGGAACTATTTTTTTTTGCAGTTAAATGAATCTTCAAGGAAGAGCATAAGAAGATTATACAACTGTGCAGAATTGCCTCATCGAGCTCGTACTTAAAAAAGCAGCATTTGGAGCCGTTTTGTCTAGTCATGTGGCTTAAATACTTTTTTTCAAATTCTCTGTACTTGGAATGAATTTTTTGACTGATCAAAACCCAAACCCTAATTACAGAGATCTTGTAGTACTCTGATCTTATCAGAAGATAAATTAAACGCCTTTGGTATGTGAAGATCATCAGTACTGTCTTTATAGTTTTCTAGAGATTTATATCTTCTTTTAAGTATCACATGAACTTCTTTAACATAAATTCTCTTTGTTAGTTCTTTGATTCTGCGGGCTGATAGCAAATATAACACTGAAGTCGGGTATTTAACAGACCACTTGAAAGCTTATGTTTGTAATCAGAATAATGGCCTATACCTTTATTGATTTAGTGACATCTAACATTGCTCACCATTGATCTTGCTTTTGTTAGACTGAAGGAAAAAAAAAAGAAAAGAAAGAAATAGCAACGGGTTCATTAGGGATTAGTTGTCTCCAATGAGTTCCTATTCCCTAGCGGAACTGTGAACCTTGGAGAGCCAAGCTGGTCAGTCACATACAAGTTAAAATTTATTTTAGAGAAGTATCATAGAAACACAGAATGGCTTGGATTGGAAGGATAATGAAGCTCCAACCTCTCACCACAGGCAGGGCCACCAACCTCCACATTTCATAGCAGCCCAGGCTGCCCAGGGCCCCATCCAACCTGGCCTTGAACACCTCCAGGGATGGACGGGGAATCCACAGCCTCTCTGGGCAGCTGTTGCAGCACCTCACCATAGACATAAAGCAAGTTAACCTGTAAACTTGATTTTGTGTTTTGCTGTATTTTATTTTATCTTTCTTGATTCTTGTATTGCAGGTTTCCTGTGTAGCTAGTACATTTTTCTTAGTTGCTTTTCTATAATTTTATACTTCTGAGAAAGCAATTACCATGCTTATTCATTCTGCTAAAAATACTCTTGAAAAGATCTTGAAAGAAACTTTTGGATTCTTTGGGAGTTGAATTTTAGTATCAGGAAACTTCTGAAAGGTCAATCTGAGGTCTTCATGATGAAAGTTGCATGTTTCTGCTCACTTCTCTCAGAAGGGTTCTAGTGACAGCCTTTTGTGCTAGCCCTTCTAGGGTTTGTTTTCTGAAAACAGAAAGAATTACTGCAGTGTTCTTCTCCTTCACTGTTGTCATGGGTGGAATGATAAAATCATTCAAAAAGAAAGAGTTTCTGCCTGCAGTTTCCATTTTGCCTTAATGCTGCACCGTACTTGGTTGGCCATACTTCCCACCTTAACTTCAAGCTTCTGCTTCATTTTCTGTGGTCTCCTGAAAAGCGTTCCTTTCCTCACTGTGATTACTGAAAATACTGGGCCAGTGGATGGGTAGGAAAGAGTAGAACTCAGGATTAAAAGAAATCACTGTAATAAGAATACGACGTAAGGCTACAAGTATCATTTTAGGGCTTCTGATGGGAAAGTGTAAATGGTTTGTGAAATGAAATAATAGGGATATTCCAGGGAATTTAATATAAGCACAAACCTGCACAATAAAAAGACTGCTTCTGGATGGATGATGTCTTCCTCAGGAGAATCTGTGCATGCAAACTATTAGGGAGAGAGGTTTTAATGGAAAGTAGAGCCATGTGAGGAGAAAGAAGAGATTGTGAATGATCATGTGTGTCAGTATGTAGGCTTACTTACCTGTAACATGTCAAGCAAGTATACTGGGAGTTGGATCTTTACTTCAGAAAGATATACCAGGCTCCAGGAAGGGGCATGCATTGAGCCTCATTGTGATACCTGGGGAGATGGGAAGAGCATTTGGAGCTCTAAAATACTGCATTAAATCAGAAATATTGCATGTTTCCATTGCTGTGTTACTGTGTAGGAAGCAGTGGCCGAATGCAGCTCTTACAGTCTGCTGCTCAGTAACACTATGTGTTCCTTTCTGCCTAACGCTGATGAGCTGTGGTGTTACTGGCAAGTGCGTGCCTGTATGTGTGCTGTGCTGCAGTGAAACTATTGGGGTTTTCATTTTTTGTCCCTCTGCAGATCAGCCCTCTGAGACCACAGAGACCAAAAAGCCAGGTCCTCAACGTCATGTCAAGCGAAAGGCGTTTCTCCGTCTCCCCTTCGCCTTGCAGCTCCCAAGTGACACCACCTCCCATAACTCCACGGACAAAACTCTCTTTCAGCATACAGTCCAGTAAGTCTTTCATTAAATTTTATTTTCCTGGAGTATTTTCTTGCACAATAACTGCCCGTAGGGAATTGCGTTTCCTGAGCATCACATTGAGCATCGCGCCTGGGGCTGAGTTCTTCCAGTTACTCTTTTTGCCATCACCATGGAACGCAGCAGGCAGGAGCAAGGACAGCTTAGCTCTTACCTTCTTGTTCCTTGCATTCGCTGCCAACAAAAGTTATTTAAGCATTTTATGAAAGAAAAATGATTGCACTGAAAATGTTTCTTTTCACTTTCAAATAATAATTAAAAATCACTTGTGTATTTAGTAATTGTCAGAAATCAGTGTTGAAGTCAATTCTATATTGGATTTTTGATATTTTATAGCATAAAATCAGAAAAATAGCCTTCTGATATAATTGTACCTTTAAGGAGCATTTATTTACTATTTAGTGAGTGGAAGCCAAAAGAAATAAAGGTCTTTTCTAATGTTTGGTTTGGGTTTTGTTTGACATTGACGTCTATCACTTAGGTTTTCTGTAAAAGATCATACGTTAGCTTCCACACTCAGGAAACCCTGTGGCAAATCTGAGTGTAATGTAACACGTATTTCTTTCATAGTGTTGTTCTCCAAAAACTGAGTCTCAGAGTTTTCTTTTGCTGGCCTGTGAAAAATGAATTATCTTTTTGGTATGCGTACCCAAATCCCAGTGCAGCAGGCTAAAAGTTAGCAAAGAGGAGAATAGATGAAAAGAAGAAAAAGATTCTTACTCGATGAAGATTATTTTGTCTTACTTGCTTTTCTGACACTTAAATCCTTTTCTCTTAAGTAAGAAATTTGGAAAGTTCTTGTTGCCAATTGCAGATGGATGTCCTGTGAGCAGGAAATGTGTTTGTTCCACACACCTATAGCAACAGAACTGCCCTCTAAATGGCACCTGGCTTTGCTTAAATGATTTGAAACTGTTGGTCACAAAGATATTGTGAAAGAGGAATAAGCAAATGGAAATCCATGCAACCTTTGCTTAGCCAAACACCCCAAGCAGCCGTTTGCATAGTTCTCCTTTCTTTCTATCATTGATAGCTGAAAACTATAAAACTATTGGCAAACTAAAAACTGAAAATGCAGTTTTAATTGAAAACAATTAAAGTACATACATTCCTGCAAAAAAAAAAAAAAAATTCTTGGGATGAGATCATTTCTTTTTATACATAATTTATTAAAGCTAACTTAATCTCTTTCTTTAAAACAGTATCTGAAACTTTTGTGTGCGTTTGAGAATGTTTGCATCTATTTACTTGAGTTTTAGATGCATTACATAAAATAAGTTTAGTTACTGCTAAGTACATGAGACTTGTCCATAGCTGCCTGAGGAGTTACAGCGATGAAATTCTGTGGAATTCCCAGGATAAAAAAGTTACTTGGGTGCACAAATTGGCTAAAAGCAGTTAATGGGTTGCTAAGTAATATTGCTTGCTTGTTAGCAGGCAGTTTAGGAGAATGGAGTGTAAAATTTGGTCATTAGGTTAAGATGAAAAGAAGTCATGCAGCTGATCTCCTGCCAGCTCAAAGAGATTCTCAGTGGCAATTGTCCAGTAAAGAATAAATATTCAGACCGTAGCAGTCTGATGAAACACCTTGAATGATGAGAGCAAAACAGAAAGGATGGGTAAGAAGTTGTAGAAGGAGAATTAACGGGTTTTGAGCAAAGAGACCTCTTAAAGCTTAACAGTGAAAATCAGTGATGTTTGTGTTCAGTGCTTTTTTTCTGCAGTAGGCTAGGTGACTGCTGGATTTCATTAAACTGTGTGAGAAGTTAGCTCCTCACACTATTTTTATTTTCATAGGATAGTAGAATCGTAGAATGGCTTGGGTTGGAAGGGACACCAAGGATCATCAAGTTCCAAGTCCCCTGCCACAGGCAGGGCCGCCAGCTCTAGATCTGGCACTAGACCGGTTTGCCCAGGGCTTCATCCAACCTGGCCTTGAACACCTCCAGAGATGGGACATACACAGCCTCTCTGGACAGCTGTTCCAGCACCTCACCACTCTCATAGTAAAGAATTTCCCCCTGATATCCAATCTAAACTCTCCTTGAGCTTAAAACCATCTCCCCTTGTCTTATCACTACCTACCCAAGTAAAAAGTGTTATTTCCTCTGCAGCTTATGAAAGCATTGCTCACTAGTCTTTCCATGGGTCTTCCAAATGGAAAAGATCTGGAAGAGTATTTCGCCCTGTGAAGGAAAGGGCTGATCGAGCACCTAACAAAATTAGTCTTACATCCTCTTGGTAGCACCCATTAGTCTTCATGCATTGCTAGAGATGAAGTTAGCAGACACCGTAGCATCGCGTGAGATTTCAAGACAAAGTATTCAGAGCAGTTAAATCTGGCTACTAACAGAATGGAAGAGTGGATTTCTGATGTATGTCTGTGGGTAACAGCATGTGGTTATGGTGATGTTCAGTCTCCTCCCAGGGAGACTAGAAACATGACTTGTTTACAGTACATGCCCAAGGAAAGATTCCGTCTGTGAACCAGAATCTGAGGTTCTGGTAAAGTTACAACTCTAAAGAAAATGCCATTTTTGAAACATCTCCCAGTGCTATCCTAAAAGGCACGGGGGGAAAAAAGCACAAAGAAGTATGTGTGTACGTATGTACATACATGTGGGGCTGTAGATGAGACATAGCACAGTCGAGGAGCCTTTTTTTCTGTGAGGTGTATGTCTGTGTATGTCTGTATGTCCTTAAAAGGCTGTGATCTGACACACAGCGTGGCTGGGAAGTGCATGCAAAGTGATTGGGAAAGTTCATTGGCAGCATCAACATGTCAATAGAAATAGGCTGTGTTGTCATGCAGTTCTGTTCTGGTGATGTGAGCTAGTCAAAGTAGAGTCTGGTGGATGTGTATAAAAGGAAGTATTATTAATACTGGAATGGCTGAGGAGTGGAGAAATCAGCTGTGTAGGAAAAGAAGGATGAGAAACAGAAGCAGTGGAAAAAGAGATGAGAAATGTAGGATGAACACCACTGTTCAGCCTGATGTAGGAGAAACCTCTGAAAGTTTGAAGTCCCAGGATGGAAAATATTCTTATTCCTGATGTGGTGAAAGTCTGAGTGAAAGGAAGGGTGAAAATTACAGTTTTCAGTGACAAATCAATACAGCCTTACTGTTAAATTGTCTTGGTGAGAAGCCGTGTTAGAGAATAATAAAAGGGCACTTCTTACAAGGTATCGATAGAAATCTTGCGATAAAAATATCTGAATACCACCGTCCTCCAGTGGTTTTACAAATCATTCCAGTAAAATAAGAATAGTATTTTCTTCATCCCTCAAATGAAAACGCTCGCCCTAATTGACCAAAAAATAAATAAAGTTTCTTATCTCTCTGAGCTCGCAGTGGGTTTTGCCTGCGTTCAAATGACTGAATTACCCTGGAACACACCGTGGGTGGATTTCTACACAGGAACATATGTATCACTCAGGCTTCAATAAACTTTATCATCCCTCAGGCTGTTCCCCTTTACAGCAGCACGTACCTGCTAGGATTTATCTGCTAAGAAAAGGGAATTTTCTACCCAGCAAACAGTACTAATAAATGCTCTGTGCCTTTTCTTGCGTGCGTTTATTTACTCAGCAACTAATGACTGCTCATTTATTATAGTTACCTGGAGTTTGAATTTTTTTGAGAGAGATGTAGTTAATTACAGGCTTTCATTTGTGCATTTTGTTAACAAGAAGCTTTTATTTTACTGTTGGAAAGTAAATAAAGCTTAGCTCAATTATTCTTTCACTGCGCTTACCAAACTTCTGTTGTTAATTCAAATAAAATGTGTAAGTGCAGAGCTTACAGCTGAGAAAGTTATATTTGCCAAGTTACGTATATTTTGGTGTGACATCTGAATGGAAATGTGTTGTCATTTTTTGTTAAAAAGAGGGAATTGTTTAAGTATTTTGAGTGTACCCTAAAAATTAGCCCAACCTGACTCCACACTGCATACATCCCCCTCATAGGGCACTTGGTTCACTTGTTCTTTTTACATTTGAAATCCCTCATTTCACGAACTGAAGATAATTGTAGAGGCAACAAAGAGCAGAGGAAGATGTTGCCTGTGCAGCATTATCACAGAATCACAGAATGGCCAGGGTTGGAAGGGACCTCAAGGATCATGAATCTCCAACCTCCCTGCCACATGCAGGGCCACCAACCTCCACATTTAATACTGGACCAGGATGCCCAGGGCTCCATCCAAGAGTCCATAGAGTTGGAAGAGACCTTGAAAGGCCACCTAGTCCAACTCCCTGCAATGAACAGGGACACCAGAGCTAAATCAGACTGCCCAGGGCCTGATTCAGCCTTGCCTTGAGAGTCTCCAGGGACAGGACATCCAAAACATCATTTTCCTTTTATCAGTGCTATAAGAATAGGCGTAGTTGGGATCTTTGGAGTCTGCACAGTTATTGAGAAGTTAACCAAATGGTGATTTTTGCAGATTTGGAGCTGAATGGCATGTCTGGTGCTGACCTGGCCGACATCCCTCCTCCTCTGCCTCTCAAAGGAAGCATGGCCGACTATGGGAATCTCATGGAAAGTCAAGACTTGATCAGTCCGACAACATCCCCCCCTGCTCATCAGAGGGTGAGTCAGAGACAATGATTTTCTGCCATTCTCTTTCTTTTTCTTTCTTCTTTCTCATTCTTCTTTCTTTTATCAGCTCACAAAGTGTAACTCCGTGAATAGACGTCAACAGTTCCTGCAGCTGCAAACAGCTGGAGTAGGAAGGAGCAGTGTTGCTCATTGGGGCTGATTTGAAGCAAGGTTGGGTGCATTCTGCTAGAGAAGATTCAGCAAAATGTCCTTAGATATGTTGGTAAGGGAGCTTAAACTGACAGGATATAGTCTCAGCAGCATATTAGTTTTTATAGCCTTTCAATCCTGTCTCAGAGATGGAAATAAAATATGTACCTGACGTCTTTCCCTTTTGGAGTTGTGTTTTGTCAGCATTCAATTGCCACTTGTTTCCTAGAGGCAAACATGCACTCTCCCTTTGAGGAAAGAGCTCAGAAACGTTCTGCATCATGAATGTGGTTCTCAGCTTTCTGAACAAAATACGCTTTTTCAACGTAGTTTTCCTGCATCCTGGAAGCTTTTAGAAACAATCCAGTCTCTTTTCTGTGTAACAGAAAGTGTCACAGTGCATCACAGTACACAAGTCTGGCTTTTTCCGTGTTTAAAACTCTGTGTACTAGCAGGAATTTAGTATTTTCAGGCTAAATGGGGAAAAAAACAAGCATAGAAGTGACATCAGGAATGTAAGCAGTGTTATCCCTCTAGTTCTGTCTTCTCTTGCATAATGCCAAGCTCTCCCTCTTGCCCATTTCACTGGCTTCTCTATCAGGGTCCAGCTATTGCTTAATCTGGGTACAGACCTCTAAGTGGAAAATTATGGAATGTACAGCATTTTTGTCTGAGGAATCAATCTTCATGAAGAAACTTAAGAAATTCAGATAAGCTTTCAGATTGGTTAAACTTCCTTTATGAGTTTTGGAGTACACATTTTGAGATATATACGTTTTGTGGGATATACTGGTAGGTTTCAGGTCATGGTGGTAGCTCAGGGTTGTAAACTTAAGTTCAGTTCTCAATCGGAAAGATGATACAGTGAGATGATAAAATACACATTGGAAATAAAATCCCAATGGCTGGGTTCTTTTCCTTTTCTTGCAAGGCTATTTGGAAGGGTTTTTGTGCAGTGAAGAAATGGTAGATATTTGCAGTACTGTTGGCAGATGCCATTCTGTTGTGCTGCTCACACAGAGTTTCGAAGTCTGGAAAATGAATCTAAAGCACATTTGTCACAAAGGCACAGGTAATAGTGCTAGAATTAATTTTAGAAGAAGTTTCTAGGTCTTTTTTACTCTGCACGTTTATTTCATCAAGCTTATAGGGCAGAAACTGTAAAGAACATGAAGAAAACAAGTAGTGCTGGACTTGAAAGACCAGAGGAGTAAATTCTTATAGCTGCTGTGATTAAATCCCACTGGGCAGTTCTCAATGCCTTGTGTTTCATATAACTACGTACTCCATAATGTTATGATTCTCTGCCCAGTAAACTGATGATCTTTAAAACTAGACTCATTTTTATCAGTGAAGAAAAATTAGTAAAAAACAAAACAAACCAAAAAAAAAGTGGTAGATAAGATTATATCAGCAGCATTTGAATTGGATTTCTTTCTTTGCATAAGAAATTATTACGTGGTTTGCCGTAGATGCCTTGCAGTCCATTAGGAGAAACAAAAAAAAAAGCACTTTAGTGAACTGAAACGTGCATTGATAAATGCATCAATACTTGAAACTTCAGGCAAGAGTGTCACTTAATGCCTGAGATTGTAATCTTGGATTATTTGGGGTCTACTCTTAGCTTAGTCTATTTAAGTCTTTTATCCCAGTAATCATCTAATTATAATTATCAGATTGTCCTCTTATTCATTGTTAACTATGATACCCTTATATACATTTTCTTGCACTGTATGATTTGTTCTGCTAAAAATGTTCTTAATAATACATGGGAACATAAAAAAGAAGCCTGCAACTCCTGCAAGGATTATTATTACATCAAGGGATTCCTCTAGGCACTTCTCATTCTTTCGGGTTCATCCATACCCTTGCATATAAATCAACTGCCTACTTAGTATTCACAGCAAAAAGGGAAACTCAAAGAAAATAGACAGAGCAGCTCTTCCATTTGTAATAGCAGCTGTAACACATACTGAGCATCAGCTGGTGGTTTGACAGGACGACCTCCATCAGCCCAGCAGTAGATGGAGGATGTGGTGAGGAGGGTCGCAATGGTGCGTGCAGAGGGAACCCAAACAGGCTGAGTGGGGCTGACAGTGAGAGCACTAAGCACAGTGTGGACAAAGGCTGAGGCTGGAAAACCAGCTGAAACTGTGAGGGCATCAGGCAGTTCGGAAGCAGATGCTTCACCGTTTGTTACCATTTCTTCATTGACGTGAATCTCAGGAGGTTGCCGTCAGCTTTCTGAGAGGTCCCCTCTTTCTTTCCTAAATGCTTCCCTCTTGCTTGATTCCTCAGGGCAGCAGGGGCTGGTGCAGACTGCAGGGCAACTCGAGTCTCACCTGGGAATCCCAATGCTGGTTAAAGGTGGGCCAAGAATTGTACCCAGCGCAGTGGGAGGGCAGCTGCTAGCATTCTCCTTTGGAGAAGTTGGAAAGAGTGAAAGTAACAGACACTGGAACCAAAGCCTTTCCATGATTTAGATTTAGAATTGATCTTAGGAATAAATTCTTGACTATGAGGGTGGTAAGGCACTGGGATGGGCTGTCTATGGAAGCACGGGATTCTCTATCCTCGTCAGAGCTGAAGGTCAGTCTGGATGGAGCTTTGGGTGACTTGCTCTAGTGTGAGACCCATTGCAGAGGTTGAAACTGGGTGATTGTTAAGGTCCCTTCCAACCCAAGCCATTCTCTCATTCTGTGATCACAGAGTCATAGAATGAATCACGGACTCACAGAGTGAGTCCCAACAGCTACATCAGGCTGCCCATCCATCCAGCCTGGCCTTGAGCTCCTGTAGGGATGGGGCACCCACACTTCTCTAGGCAGCCTGTTCCAGGGCCACACTGCCTTCTGAGTAAAGAGTTTCTCCCTAACATTTAACTGAAGTCTCTCCTCTTTTAGTTTAAGGCCATTCTCACTTGTTCTGTCACTGTCAGATTGTGGTAGATAGAAGATGATGCATAGAAGTATATCAGACTATACCCAAGGATACCCAAAAGTTATTTTTCTTACAAGATAATCTTATGCACTCACAAAAGAAGAAAAAGTCCGTTTTGACTTGCCATCTGATGGTTACTTTTGGCTGCTGGAGATGAGGACCATTTTGTGCCCATCCTCCAGTGGGATAGGCTGGAGTGTGATGGGTTAAGCTCTTGCCAAGGCAGGAGTCACTTGGTAATAAGTCTCAAAATCAATGCAGTGGCACTGCTTGTTACAGGATTTTGAGTGAAAAATGTGTTGTTCTGCTGTCTGCCTGGAGGCACGGAGCCTGTGATGTGTCCCTAAGCAGCACCCTTGATTTTGGTTCAGCGGTGGCCACGTCTCTGCCATCAGCATTACCTGGGATCAAGCTGCAGTTTTACGCTGGCCAATAGGCAGTGCGTTGCTTTACAGCTCTCCTAGGGCCCAGGCCTTCACTAAGATATATTGTTTCAGTCTGGATCCTGAACCTAATTCTGGGAGTATTGCTCATAACTCTTGAGGTCTTTCTGTGTAAGGACTAGAATAAATAAACAATGCTTTTCAAAATCATGTTAGCTGGCATGGTCTGCAGTACCAACAGACCCCACACACACAGATGTGGTTTCACAGAGTATGGATTGTGTTCCACGTGCTTTAACACCAGGGGCACAGAGCCCCATGTCCCCAGCAGGGGGGGTCCTGGCAGGGTCCTGCCAAACAAAGCAGCGTGAGGAGCCCACATGGCTGCTTCAGTTCCGTGTAGCCTGCTGTGAGTGATGTGCACCAAGGAAGGGATGCTCAGCAGGTGCCAGGGCCTCTGTCTGCAGAGGGACTCTTGGATGCTTTCAAGGCCAGGCTGGATGTGGCTCTGGGCAGCCTGGTCTGGTGGTTGGCAACCCTGCACACAGCAGGGGGCTGAAACCAGATGAGCACTGTGGTCTTTTTCAACCCAGGCCATTCTATGATTCTGTGAGTTGCTTTCTCCATCACAGGTGGGTTACGGCAGTGATTCAAGGTCAAATGAAACAGCAAAAGATGAAATACGACAGCAGAATGTGAGCAGCCATTTTACGTTGTTACCTGTGGTATTTTCTACAGAAGTTTGCTCTCGGAGTCAAACAGTCAATTAACTTAAACTGTCTATAATTCAGTTTAAATTAGCGGAGTTAATGTTGATTCTCTCTCAGCTAGCACATTATTACTCTTTCTTTTTGAATGGGAGTGTCATTCCTGCAAGAGCTTACACTGTGTTACTTCCCATTGCAGATGTTAAATAAGCACGTTGCTGCTGTCAGGTGGCTCAGCTCCATGCTGTATGCAGCGATGTCAGCTTGAAGGAACTGTTTGGAAATCAGTATTTGAAAGTGTTTGCACAGCCCCCTGTTGCCTATTTACATCTTGTTTGTGCTTATGGCCCGATTAGGTCTTTTATTCCTTCGAAGTAAAAGTGTCTTTGGTTGCTTTTCATAGCTCATCAATAGTGATGGCCATTTGATTTCAAAGCAAAAGTGTTAGGCAGGAGGCAACTTCTCTCACAGCACTGCAAGGACTGTCCGTGAGACTCAAATCTTCTTTATTGGTTTTATAACAATATTTTCTGATTGAAAAGAAAAAAAAAAGACACATTCGTATATCTTACATTGCTTTCTCACAGTACAATATATATATACATATTTTCATCTTCCTTAATTGATTCTTACAGCATTCAGGACATGTAGTGTAATGCTCTCAGTTTCTGTTGGAGAATGGAGACAAATGTTTTTAAGCCCAATCTTTCCCTGTAACTGGAAGAAAAAGCAAGCAAATGGGAGCGATTCAGCATTGGGAACAGCTTGTTTCTGTGTTGCAGATGTGCCTTTTACATAAGGTTTCTGTTTCCCCTGAGGTACACGTGAGCTAAGGAGTCTGACCGAAATAGGTTTGAACGTGAGCTAGCAGTCTCTGTCAGAAAGTAAAGGCATGTTTTAGGAAGGGGAGGGTTCACAATTAACAACTGAAGTATGAATGTGAACTCTGCACAGCAGTTCTTAATTAAATGTGAAATCAAGGGAAACTTCATTTTGTATCTCAAGGTTTCTAGGTGGGAATGTGGCACAATGAACTTCACGAGGCAAATAATGGCTTTCTGAGTTCTGCATTCATGGTAGAGGGAAAATGTGCTGATATTTATGGCTGCAGTGGGTAAAAGAAAGCATCTATTGGCACTTGGAGTGTACCAATTCCACCCTGGCAAGTTTTGTCGTGCTAATTTCTCAAAACGTTGCCCTGATGAGCATTAAATGTCCTACTTAATATATTCCTTGGTAGCTTATAATATAAATGAACATGTGCTAAATTTATCCTACTTTCTAATGGAAATTGTAAATTCAATTATAATAATTATCTACCTATCTCTGTTATTTCTTTCTGCCTAATTTGCTTGCAGAATCTGAGCTTTTGTAGACTTTGTGCTTGTTATTTATAGCATATATATTTAGCTTACTCTCATTGTATTTGCTTTGTATATATTCTTCAGAAGCAAGTTTTCAGGGATAATTTGATTGTTCTGTGATCAATAAGAAGAACTCATTTGTTTGAGAAATGCCTGTGATCTAATTGAATTGAGAATTATTGCCAATATACTCTTAGTTAAATTCAAAATGGATTTTCACAAATGATGCTATCAGCAAAGTTAGTTCTTTCTGGTGATAAATAAGGAAGTAAAAAAGAGGGCTGAGGATATTTTTATGTTTTGTAATATATTTTAGAGGGGCATCTGGTTTATTTGGTTCTGAAATTACTGTCTTCTCTGCAGGGAGCTCTTGCATGTTGCATGCTGATGTTTCGCAGACCATCAGTATTGTCATGCAGCTTGCCCACAACCAGTGCCTGGATACACGGTTCCAACAGAGCACTTCTTTAAGGCCTTTGAGATGCACAGATCTCAGTTACATGTGTGAGGTTAAATAGCATAAGCAGTCAGACTCAAAAAGGGTGTCTCAGCTGGAATTCAGAAGCTAACTTAACCTACCAGAGTAAGAAGAATATTTGGCCAGGTAGAGGAAATATTTCGTGGTCTCACCATGGTGAAACCAGCAGCAGAATTATGCCTTCAAGGAAAAGAAAGAAAAAAAGTTCAGTATTTCTTTTACTGAAATAATTGAAATAATGCTCTTATTTGGTTTGATCTTCACGTTAGTCTGTTTACTTGCTTTTCTATCTCAGAGAGCTCTGTGCCCACTCCTCACTGCAAGGCAGAAGTAAATTGTGTATGTCTTTGAGTCTGCTCGTCAAAACCCTCACTCAGCAGGGCTTTCCTGCCCTGCACAGGGCCCTTTGGAGGCTCAACTCTGCTTTTAATAATCTGGTTGTTTCTTCAAAAGAGAGAGTGTAAACTTCAACTGGGCTGTGAATACAAAAGTCTTTGTGGCCAAATAGATTAATTCCTGTCTTTGTTGATGAGTGGGAAGTTTCCCTTGATCGGCAGGGAGGCAAAGCCCAAAGCAAGCAGTCTCTTTGGATGTTTTTATCCTTTGGGACAGCAAATGCAACGTTTCAGGTAGCAGGTGACATGCAGAGAGCTCCTTGCTCTTGGTCATGATCCTGTAGCAGATGGAAACAGATTGCTCTCCATGCTGATAAGCAAGCATTTTCTATCCAGGGATGAAGGTGAGAGTGTGCACCTTGTTGCGTTGGCTGTGCCATCGCCGTAGAGGTCCCAGAAATGGAGAAAAAGATGGTCTGCACACTGTTGTGTTGTGTGCCTGCACCCTGATGTGCTCCATTCTGCTCTTTTGGGTGGTGGCGACGTGGAAGGAAAGAGTTTGGGCACAATTGCCCTGCAGCAGTTTGTGATCCCTGTTTGCCTGCGAGAAAATACTGCAAAACATTTCCTTTCAATTAGGACAGAAAAAAATATTCCAACAAAAGTGCAGTCGTCTTGGCTGCCAGTATGCAAGCTTCTCTTTCTATTTAACCTATGCCTATCTGGCAGTGGCTCTAGATTTGTAACTTCATGCTTCTTATAAGATGACTTCGAAGAGGGCATTCTTTTACCTTGAAGATACTCCTTTCCATCCACTCTTGCACTTTTGTGACAACTCACAGTCAGTGCATGGCAGGGGCATTGTGAGACTCTCTGTATTTATTCTGCCTCACTACAGAGAAAAGAGAGATGTCCTGGTATCACCCAGAACCAGTCTGCTTTTGGGATAGCAGCTGTGGGTATCTTCTGAAGGAATTGAGTCAACTCTTTATAAGGGTAGATAATGGCAGGGCAAGGGGAAATGGTTTTAAGTTGAAGGAGGGAAGATTTAGGTTGGATATCAGGAGGAAGTTCTTTCCTATAAGAGTGGTGAGGTGCTGGAACAGCTGCCCAGAGAGGCTGTGGATGCCCCGTCCATCCCTGGAGGTGTTCAAAGCCAGGTTGGATGGGGCCCTGGGTCTAGTATTAGATATGGAGGTTGATGACCCTGCCTGCAGCAGGGGTTGGAGCTTGATGATCCTTGAGGTCCCTTCCAACCCCAGCCATTCTATGATCCTATGAACAAGTCTGTTTCTTATGCACTTTGATATGTTTTATCCGTTGCTGGTATTCCAGTTTCTTACAGTGAGTTGGATATCGCCAACTATTTTGCCCATTAAATGAAGTTGAAATAGGTGTGTGAAAGTCTGTGAGCAAATTGCAGTGTTCTCAAGCTGCTTCTGAAACAGATTTTTTCTTGTCATGTATATAACAGAACTTTATGAAAACAGTCTCAGTTTCCATAAAGATTTCTTTTATTATTTGGCTAGCCGGCGAGTCATACTGAGGGTGTTCTTGTTCTGTTGTATAATGTATGAAGTGATTTTAAATACTGAACAGTCTGGTTTTCTATTTTGAACATTTAAAATATGATGCTATAATAGCAAACTGCAAATTCCTTATCAGTTTAAGTGAGATGTTTTTAAGAATGATTTGGGTTCTAAGTGTGCAAAATACAAAAATAATGGAGAAATCATTAAGCTGTTTGTTCGCCATAACTTTCAAGTTCTGTGGTGCATGGGGGTCGAGGACAATCAACACAGACCAAGAAATCAATATTCTATCATGATATTAAGTGGGGATTTATAAACTTGTGCAATGCTTTCAAGAGATTTTTCCTGAAGTACCGAGCTAATTAATCATGAACCTTTGAGAGATTTTTCATTGTCAAAAGTACAAGGTAGATTTTAAGCTAATGGCCAAACACATTCAGTATTCATAGCAGCCAAGTTCTGAGAAGTTTTCACAAATCACAGGGTTATGGATTTTATATATGTTAATATATGAACAGTTGTACAGCTCAGTTTTATATGAACCAAGGCATGTCTCCGAAATGCACTGGTTGATAACGTGGTCTGTTCGAAATCGGTTTCTTCCAGCACCTGCCTCCTCCGCTGCCCAGCAAGACCCCCCCACCTCCACCTCCAAAGACAACTCGGAAGCAAACATCTGTCGACTCGGGGATTGTCCAGTGAAGAAAGAAGCCTTCTTTTCCAAAGATAAAGCTGTAACAATTCACTTCCCTAAGTATTTTAAAGTATATAATGTTTACCTCGTTCAGGCACGCAGTATCTAACGTTTAGTGCAATGACTCTAACTCGGTAAGAATCTGCTTCTGGCAGTGTTTTGGAAGCACCACTACATTAACCCCCTTTCTGGGGATATTTCCTCCCATAACTTGAAAGGAATCTGCATTTCTACTTGAGCCCGGGAGGCATTCACCAACTGACAGCACCCTCTTCCTCAACCTCCCTCGTTCTTATTCCACGTAACTTCAGGCACGCAGGTAGCTGTGGAGATTAAGGTAGGAGCTGAATATTTTGTAACTAAGGCATTTAGGTAGCTGTGGAGTTTTAAATGAACTGAGTATTTTGTACTTAATCTCAGTGTATATAGGAATCAATGGCAATATTCACAGTGAATTTGATGCACGTTGGATTAGGCTTTGTGATAATGAGAAGCTGCAGTAGGATTTCCCCGAATAACAGTTATCTCCAGGCCCTGCAATCAGACACAGCTTATTTGTGTCATATGTCTTCATTTCTGCCATGTCATGAATAAGCTGAGAGCTGATGGCCTTTTTAAAACCAGTCGTTTACATTTTCATTCAGTTGGCTGTTCTTTGCATCATCAGCTGGTAAACCAGGACAGCCTCATAGCCATGGGTGGGCACGAGCATATAGGAAAAGAAACAAAGCACACAGGTAGATTTGTGGTCATTCTAGACCTCAGTACAAGGATGAGGAAAGCTTCTTTTTCATTTGAATGTGTAATATTTCATGTGGATTAGGGTGAACTGGGTGGAATCACTTTGTGCCATCATTCTGTACAGAATGTGTATATACGATGGTTTTTAGAATGTTTAATTTTTATGCTGCCTGCTTTTCATGTGATAATGAATTAATGTACCTACAAGAAATGCCTTACATATTTTTAATTTCTTAATTGCTGAAAATGTAAAAAAAAAAAAAAAAAAAAAAAAAAAGCTAATTTTTTTCCAATTATTGGCCTCTGAAAAATATTGGACAGTGATGGGGAGGGGCGTTGGGAGGGAGGAAGGAAACTAACTATACTGTAGCGTTTTTTATTGTCATCACACTTCTGTTTTTTACTATCTGCAATCTTTATACTCTTATGGTAGATTGTTTTTAAATATACCACTGACTCAAAAAAATAAAATACTATTTTAAAAATTTGTCTTAAGAAACTGAATACATTTCCTTGGTGTTTTCCCTTCCTCCTGCAGAATTTCAGTATTGTGATCAGTGCAGGGCTGCTATAAGTGCTGACTTCTGCTTTTTTTTGTAGGTTAACAGGCAGAAGCATGCTTTACACAGCAGCGAAACAGTGATGTTGTAAAGGCAGAATGGTTGTCCTTTCATAAAGAGTGGCTCAAATAGTTAATTATGTGCTTATAATTTTGCTTGTAAACATCATGGAACTTTGGGTCAATCAAACGCTTTGCTTGCAATGAGAGACCTATCAGAATTAACTGCTACAGATTGTCCTACACTTCCCTACTTGTTTTGGGACTGGTATAATCTCCTTTCAAGAGAAACAAGCTGAAAAGGATTCTTTCTGTTGATCAATAATGTACTACAATATTAACTCTGTAAGTCATTAGTTTAATTGAAGATCAGTTTAAATTCTGATATTGTTACTGTGCTGAAGACTGTTGGGATGCTGGTGAGTTTTCCTCTTTTCTGTTCCATTTGCATCCTGAAGTCAACAAGAGATTTGCACATGGACCTTTAATTGAATGGTTATGAGCCGTATTTCTGATAATGTGTTTGTTTTCACACATCTTTTACAAATTCCTGTGCTCATTCAGGTGTTATGGTTTGGCCCTGCAACACTCCTTGAACAAGAGCTGCAGTTTTAAATTGGCCTTGCACTACAAACTTTAAATCTCATACATATGTATGTGTTACAAATATACAAGCTGAGATAAGGGGTTGAAAATCAGACTCTCAGATTCACTTTCAGGCCCAAATTGTCACCATTTTTTCAATCTAACAGCTTCTAGGCTTCGACTCGTGTAAAACCCAGCCAGAACGAATCATTACCCTCCTCAAAGTGTTGTAAAAATGCACTTCAGCAAATCCAAAACCTAATTCAGTTACAGTCTCTAAGCAATGAACAATCCTGCGAAGGCTGTTATTTTTCCTACAGTATATTGTCTTCCTTTATCCTCCAGTGGTGGTACAGCAGAACATACAAACGCAGTATGAATTTCTTGTGACACTGCAGCAAAGCTCAGCTCACATCAAAGAGCTCTATATGAGAAGATACAGGAAAATGAGATTATTTAATGTTACCCAAAGTAGTGTCTCTCCCACTTTCGTTGCCATACTCGTGTACTCACAAGATCTGAGGTGTGCTTGTCCAAGAAACTGCCCAAGCTTGGTTACAGTGACGGCAAGGACAAGAGGTGCGTCCTCTGGGAAATCCACATCCCATCTCCTGGGTTGTCCTGCTGCTGGTGAATGTGTGTGGGTTTGTGGATGTGCCCTTTGAACCTTTGGGGATTTTGCAGTGGCTCATCTTTTGTCTCTGTGGTCTGTCCTGTTGCTGTGGAAATTCATTACTGGGCACTAAATGCATGAAGGCCTGTTGTCTCCCTGCTTGGTGAGGATGCTCTGCTGTTCCACCTCTGCTCCTGCTCTTTCCACCATCATCTCTTACAAGCCTTGGTTTGTCCTGTGCTTAAGGGCTGCAGAGCTGCTCTGCTGGCATACCCATTCCTGTGAGAGGAACATGTGGTAACTTTCCTGAAAGTAAGTAAATGAATACACATTTAGGTCAAGTTTCAAAATCGTTTGAGAAAACAGATTTTAATGGGCAGTGGTTTTTCCTTTTCGGAAGTTGACCTGTAGTTACTCACTGAAAGTTAACTTACAGTCCCTTAATAACATTGAGAAGCCTGTAATTCTCATTCTCTAAGTCTTAGCTTATGACTGAGAGGATAATTTCCACAGGCATACATGTCGATTCTCATCAGTCTCATGCAGTACCACAAAAGCTTTGCTGGGAGGCAGTTGTTTGTTTTTTAATCAAATTTATTTTCAGCGGGAAGCTCAATGCAAAGGTCAGTTCTTAAGCCACTTTTTCTAATTGACATTTTTGATTACTGAAGATGTCTCTGGTGATACCGCAAATTTCTGACTGTAGAATGTCCTTAAATTCAGTTTTGTCTTAATGCATATCTTATTCTTCACCACTGATATCTGTGATGTGTGTCTTTGTTTGCAGAAAAGTAATGGAATGTGAATATGGATGAATCAGACTAAAGATTGTCTTCCTGTTCCTGAAGGTAACAAGTTGGATAGCTCGTGTTGGGGAGGAGCAGGATTGTCTCCAAACTCGTCAGATGTTTCTCTGTTACACACCTATATGAATACATGTGTGTCATTTGTACACACACATGCATATATCCAAACACACATTTTTTAATGCAGAATGGCTTATTTTGTTGACTAGTTGAAGTGTCCAGCTTCTCACTTCTTGACAACTCTCCTGTTAGTTGTTGTGACCTTCCTGGGATCCATCCCATGCAAGCAGCCAACTTTGATGCCATCCCATGCAAGAAGTAACTTTGATGCCAGCTGTCCCATGGTGGATACTTACCTCTCTTCAGAAAGCTTTCTTTGACTACACTGTTGTTTTGTATGGATACTGGATATAATCAGGTGAAGTAAGCAAAGAGACTTTTTGCCTGGGTAACAGCTTGTTTTAGATTTAAGTGTATGTATGGCAGTTTTAGTGCCCAACAGTAGTCATCCTATTTGTTCCATCTGGAAGTTGCCATACTGTGTTGGACTTTGGAATATCTTTTGGAGCTGTTTTGAAAAAGTATTTTATCCTCAATCTGAAAGCAGTGGAAGGGGTGGCAGACATCGTTTTTTCCAGCTCTGTGACGTTAGGTGTGTGTCTGTGGTGCCTCAGAGGTGAGGGTGATGGTGGATGCAGTCTTTGTGTTGGCAGCACGTTCTGCAGAGCTGCAGCTCTTTCCCCTGCTGCCTTTTAGTTGCATTGCTGGAAGTGAGCAGGATGCCCTGTCCAGTTTCTCATTGCCTCCCCATCATAAATCTCTTGGTTAAGTTGGGTGTATTCTCGCAGTAAAAAATGTGTGATATTTTTAAGTAAATGCAGAACATCTTTCTGGCTGTTTGCTTACTGTTAATGTGTCCTTTGAGATACTGCATTGATAAATTACCTGCATTTTGCTCAACTTATTTATATTCAGTGAAAAGCACTCACTTATATGCAGGATCAGCCGTGAAAGTCACCACACTTAAGCCCTGCTCACTTCTCTGCTCTGATTGCTCACCACCCTCCGCACAAAACAAATAAGGCATTTTTCAATTTTTCCACCCTGCCTTGTGATGAAGCAATAAATTGTAGTACATGCAATGTATGTCTGTGCAAAAAGGGCTGAGTACATGCAGGTGTGAGGTGGAACACCGAAACACTGAGGGTTTTCCTGTATCTCCAGCTTTCAGCATTACTGTGGTTATGGGAACTGTGAGGTCGAGCTACTCCGATATTTCAATTTCCTTTCATTCTGCTTTTGTACTTTTCACGGATCTAAACTGAATTTCAGGCTTGCAATTGCCCTGTTCTTGGTAATGCAGAGACGCGTGGCTCGATATAAATACTTGTTTCTTGTATGGGAACTGAGCGGCTGCTGAGAGGGGCCATTAGGAGGGTTTGTAATTTCCCCTGGTAAATTGTCCCCTGCATCTGTAGACATGAATAATTACTGTAAATTAGGCTCCTCTATCAAACAATAGACCCTTTTATTTATTTATTTCCAGGGTGACAGTGCTGTATTCCAACAATTTAATGCAAAGTTGCTGAATCAAATAGCTCGTTTCACATTGGATCGAGCTGGTTTTGAACCAGTGCATTGCGTGGACACGTGCTGACCTCCCCCATGGGACGGGGGCTCTGCATGGCCCCATTTTGCATTGAGCCTTCATGCCATCCTGGTGCAGAGATGTGGTGATGGATGGTTTTCAAAATCCAAGCTGACCATCTAAGATTCATTGCCACCCAAATTCCCCATGTGCCATCCTAGACTTGCAGAGATTTTATGGATGGTGAAACATTGCTATTTTGGGTTGAATCTGTATTGTTAGGACCATTCGCTCAGATTTTCACTGCACGGTTTGGCACTCCTGTTGTTGAACTTAAATATTTGCAGCCCAAACTGCATTGCAGAGCTGCAGAACGTAAATGGAGGGACGCTGAGCTTAGCATATTAATACTTCAGACTCAGTGGTAAAACTTTGCTTTCCTTACCAACAGGTTATTTTTCATTTGCATAACTTGCTAATGATTTTTATGAGCTTCCTCTGAGTTGGAGCCCAGGGCAGATTTCAGTAAGCTGCCCATATCAGCACTTTTTCCAGACCTTTAGCCTCCTTGATGGACAGTATTTCATAGGGTCATAGGATGGCTTGGCTTGGAAGGGACCTCGAAGATCACCCAGTTCCCACGCCAGCTTCAGCTGACATCCACTCAATCAGGCACTAGCTGCTCAGGCCCCATCCAGCCTGCCCTTGAGGTTTCCATGAGGTTCTTCTGATTATTGGGTTTTTTTCCTCCTTTAAGTGCAAGAAACTCAAATTGTGTTGGAATTTTCTTTTTCAAATGATTCCTATTAAACACGTCTGAAAAGGCTTTGGGGGCAGCAGCTGCTTGGTCCCCAAAGATCATGAGTGTGCCCTGAGCCTCACCTGTCATGGCTGAAGTGCCTTTACCACGAGCAGCGCCCGGTTCCTTGCACTGCTCCATATAGCAATGCTCGGGGGCCTCTGACTGTACTCGTAATTAATTATATCACCCAGAATAAGCATCATCACTCTCATACACATTTCCAGACCAGGAGGTCCGGCTGCTTAACAGATGCTTGAAAAGATGCTTGTTGTGCTATTATTGAGAGCTGTGGCCTCCTGCCAGTTTCCATCAGAGGGAAACAGAGGGCGTCATCGGCGTTTGAGGGAGTCTTTCACAGAGGGAGAGCGCAGACGAAATCAAATGTGACACTGTTTTCCTATAGATAAGGCATTTCTGTACATGCTCCTGTTGTTTGCTGCTCTTCCGAGTTCTGTGTTTATTCTCTCTGTTGATTTTCCTATGGCTGTGCTTTTGCTCCGTCAGCACTGTAATCCCAATCTAAACCGACTTCTCTTTCTCCATCGTTCCTACAGACAATGATGGATCGCTGCCGCGGCGGTGGAGAACAGGGGAAAAGCAACTACAAAAACGTCTCTACTTAAAAAAAAAAAAGTACATAGCAGAATATTAAAGAGCCTGTGGAAATTAATAGGTATCCAGACACCATTTTAAAACAGTTTGACACGCACGCTGCGTTGAATCAAAAATGACTAATGTAGAAGTGTAACAATTTGCAAGGTAAAGAAACCCCACCAGCCTCGGTCTCGGCAAAACATTTTTTAGATTAGCATAAATTATGCAATTTAAGATGCTTATTAACATTAAATTTAACACTAGGAACATTGGCTTGGGAAGTGTGTTCTTGTAGGGAGAAAAGTCATTGCAGAATACACAGAGTTCACTTGAGCTGTAATTACTGTTTCTCTGAAAATTACATACATTTTCCTGAATTGTGTTCACATGCTCAGAATCTCAGGGAAAAAGACCCTACATCAACTGCAAATTAAAAACATTCAGATAAAGAAAATGCATTCTTCCATGAGGTGAGATAGCTTTATTCTCCCTACACGCATCACAAGGAGACCTGTCCTGCTTTTTATACCTGTGTTGAGATCTGACTGTCAGCAGTGTCTTATTGTGCTGGCTATAAACTCCAGTCCATGAATTTATCACTTTGTACAGCTGGAAAATATATTTGTTGGCATTGTTCTTCTCTGTAGCACGCTATTGTTAACTCATTCCTTAGAGGAAAATGTTAGCAAAAACCTAGAAATAGGTGTTTTTTGTGTTGTTTTTTTAAGAGGTCAACCTGTGTATCGAATTGCTGACCATAAAGAGGGCTGTGCAGAGCTTGTGCCAGACCTTCCATGTCGCACACAGTACCTGACATGAGCAGCCAAGAGCATTTGTAACCATACAAATGGCATAACCCTCCAGAAGGGATGAAGTGCCTCTCAAACTCGGACCAAGGTGCCTGGTAGGTGTCCTTGGGATGGAGAAGCCACAAGGCTGGCAGTGCTCACCACACCTGCATGCATTGTTTCTGTATTACCTTACTATTTCTCCTGGTAATACTTCTGCTGATGGGGGTGAGACTGCTTTTCTGAAGCCCTCGTAGCGTTAAGGAGATGCCATAAAACCTGTGGTTTCAGCCTGGGCTGTAGTCATGCAGGGAGATTCCCGCATGCTGGTGAGAAATTTCCTTTGAGGAGTTGTTCACTCCAGGCAACAAAATCAATGTGAGCCTAATGTGAGCCCTGGTGGGAGAGATCCGAGCGTAACTAGAATTTAACTCAATGTGCATGTTGGATTGTAAGGAAAAACTGAAGTCTTTTCAGTGAGCGTTGGAGAAGTTTAGATGCCAGCACAGAGCCTGAGGCTGTGGGACTGAGCATCACCAGGCAAAGCCACAGCTAGAGGCATGGGGAGCTGGGGATGTGCAGCCTGGGGAAGGCTCAGGGGAAGCTTTTCAGAGCCTGGAAGGACCCACAGGAAGGCTGGGAGGAACACTTCA
Organism: Lagopus leucura; assembly: GCF_019238085.1. Taxonomy (NCBI): domain Eukaryota; kingdom Metazoa; phylum Chordata; class Aves; order Galliformes; family Phasianidae; genus Lagopus; species Lagopus leucura. Next base: position 10,095,168 of record NW_024962256.1, read on the forward strand.
TCAGGGGAGGTAGTAATAGGGTAGAGTGTAATGTCTTAAAGCTAAAAGAAGGGAGATTTAGATGACGTGCTAGGAAGAATTGTTCACCATGAGGGTGGTGAGGCTTTGGCACAGCCCTCCTGATGCTCCATCCCTGCCAGTGCCCACAACCATGGATGGGCCCTTTGCAGCTGGTGTAGTGTTCCCTGCTCCTGGGTTGGAACTGGGTGGGCTTTGAGGTCCTTTCCAACCCAACCATCCTGTGTCTCCATGATGCTACAGCTGCATTCAGCAAGTGCATCCCCCTCTTCCAGCAGTACATTCTCGTTTCAGTGCTCTGAAGATCTTCCTCATCTTCCTCTCCCTGCAAGTCGGGTAACACCAGGTTCCCATTCAGACTGAACCCACAGTATCCCACCTGGAGGAGCAACACACATGGCTGTGGCTCCTGCTCGTCTCCCTCAGCCTGGTGCAGTCGATGCTCTCTGAGAACCACAGCAGCACCAGGGCAGCAGGATGTGGCTGTGCTCTGCCAGCAGGACCTGACACGCTCTCTCAGTGCAGCAGGGATGCTGTCCTCACCTGGAGGCCATGGCAGTACCCATGCAAAGAATATTCTCTGCGTGGAAGTTGTTTTCCTCCAGTGCTCCCTGTTTCTGGCTGACAACGAGCATTAGCCGAGGGTACAATCTAATTGGAAGTGACCAGTGACCGCAAAGCCCCATGTGTGAGCAAGTGCCTGGTTTCCTCTTTCTTTTTTTTTTTAAGTACTGACGTCTACATTTTAGATGTTCTTTTCTTTTTTTCCATCCTCTCCCTCCTTCTGCCCTCTCCCTTGACTTCTGTTAATTAACGAGGGAGCATTTTTAGAAGGGAACAGCTCCACACTGGATCCTTCTCCCAGTTTGGCAGTAGCACCTCCAGCTGTGGACATGGGAGCTCTGCCAGCGCAGATGTGGGGCTGTGGGAATCTTCTGGTCTAACTGGGGGCTGAGTTTTGGGGTAACCTGGAACTGCTTGGAGGGCTGGAGGGCTTGTTTTGTTCTGCAAACGAATATTGATGCTGGCACGGTATCAAATGATGCTTTTATTACTCTGTGCTGATAATAATAATAAATCAGTACACCCGCTGTGTTTTATTCTTGCAGTAAGAGAACTCAAAGGGAAAAAAGCCAGGCACTTACCTATTTTACCAGATAATTCACCTGTAGTGGAGCTATAAAAGGAACGTCACTTGCATTTCTCTTCTTAAAACAAAACGATGGAGCAGAGGAAGGCACCTTCAGGCAAGAGCAGAGCGAGTGGAAAATCAAAGCAGAGCACAACCTGCGAGGAGGGATGCGAGCACTCAGCGGTGCCTGTGTGCAGGGCAGCAGGGATGGGGCTGTGCATTGTGTTGGGAGGGGGCAGCAGCAAGCTGCAGGTGTAGCTCTGTTTCTTGGCTGCTGGATTTGCTTTTGGATGGGGAAGTCAAAAGGGGGATGTATTCAATTAGGTTACAATTTCATTTGTTTTGCAGGATTTCTGTTGAAGAGCTGTTTCTCTCATTGATAATGGACTGTAAAAAAGCATCAGCGCATCGTCTGAAGCGTTTAATTGCCAGTACTCATCATGGTCTGCCAAGCACTCAGCCATTATAATGATGGGTCAAAAATTATCTATAAAATAATCAATGTATCATGTACTGCACTAAAAACGTTCCTTTTTTTTTTTTTTCCTCATCAAGACTAGCTGTGGCAGTTCAGTGGATTATGCATGCTATGAAATATTTTACATACATTCTGTACTTTCTGTCCACTTCTTCGTCTGCTGGGTAGTCCCATTCTCACCAGTCTCCTGTCCCTCTTTGGGCTCAGCTGCTGGTGGCCCAAGGAGCCATGCTTTAGCATAGGGCAGGATTTCTGGAGTGAGGTCAAGCAAGAAGAGATCAAGAGGAGCAGTGCTTTCATGGAAAGGTAGAAATCATTAAAGAAAAATGTTTGATGCCATCCAGGTGTTGGTGCATCCATCAATGGTGAGAGCTCTAAGATCCATGAGGGGCAGTGAGGGTCAATGGCTGTGCCTTTGCTTAGCTGAGGAGTTCTTCCAACCTGAGCTGCATTCTGTGCTTGTCAGCCAGTGACTAACTGATGGATCAATTGCTGCTTGCAGTCTTCTTACACCTGGCTACAGAAGCTGGATGAGCTGTAGCCAATCTACTGCGATCTACTGAGGGCATTCTATGCCTTCAGTCCTTCCCTAGGAATTGGTACCCAGCTGTTTTCCCTAAAGTTGTTTGAGAGAGATTTGCCTCCCGTGGAGTGTCACCATGGAAGAGGAAGGAGGACCAGCCCTGGCTGGTTCCCACCTGGTGTCACATTCCTGGCTTCTGACCTCGAGGTGGGCAGCACTAACTGCTGGGACTTCGGTAAGAATGAGCAAACAGGCTGTTTCTCTTTACAAATAGAAGTGTTGAAATTACAGCTCCTTCGTAAATAATTGTGTTTAGAATAGCAACTGTCATATCCAAATGGGGAAGGATGGGATCTCTCGGGGTCCAGATATTTTCATTGGGAAATCCCATTAATGATCCCTTCCCTTTCCTTGCAGCCTTTCCTGTGGTCTTTCCTGCCCCTTCTGGATTGCACCAGAGCTTTGAAATTCTCAGTGCAGATCTCTCCATCTGCCTCTGCAGCACTGGGAAGTTGGCAGTGCGGCAGCATACGTATAAGGTGGATTTAGAAGTGTTTTCAGCTAAATGGGTTTAATTTTATCATTCTAGATGACCTCCACTCTCCAACATGTTGCTGATATCAGATGCATTGTAGCTGCTAGGAGAAATGGGATTCAACCATTCTGACAAAGGTAAGGGGACAAGCCTAGATTTTGAATATTTTGTTCCTTGCTCTAGGCATCAGAGCATTTTCCCTTTGTTCCTTTATGTAATGGGAAGCATTTGTTCAATGCTATCCTGATAAAAGCGCAGTGCAAACTTCGTGTTGGAAATCAAATGCTGGGGTGGATCAATCTCCAGATCTCATTCAACTTTCAGCGTGTCAAGGTCTGTTATTCTCAAAACACTTAGACAGTTGCAGACTAAAAAGACTTCAATTACCTTTAGAAATGACCCTCCTCGCTGTAGGATGAGCTGTGTTTCTGCTGACACCGCGTGCTGGCTGCGCAGCGGGGTTTGGTGGGCAGGATGCTGATCCCATGGCATTGCACTGAGACCGACCTGCCCACGTGGGGCTGCTGCTGCCCTTTCACTGCTCTCGCAAGGTGTGTAACCCCTCGTTTTGGCATTTTGGTATTGTTAAAAACATAAATGTGGAATTAGCACTGAAACATGTTGCTACTGTGTAGATGCAGAAAATCGCTTTCCTGTTGCGTAGGTGATTGTTGTGGCTTTAAAGCTTTCTCTGCCCCATCAGAATGGAACCAAGACCCTGTCAATTATTGTTGGTTGATTGGTTGTTGTTGTTTTCTTCTGTTTCTTTCTTTGTTTTTCCCTTTCTAAAAAGGTAAAGGGAACAGTAGAGAAACCAAGGGGTTTCTCCAGGGTGTGGTTCAGGATTTGATGTTTAGAACTGCCTTTGTTCTTGCATTTCCCACACCTTACATTATTTATATCGCTCCTATGAGGTGCAGGTGGGTCACGCACACAGAACTTCAGATTTTGTTCCTAGCCAGTACCAAGTTGCAGAGCCCTGCATTGAGCTGCAGCTGTCAGTGCTCACGTTCCTCATTCTCCCTGCTCCCTGGGCAGCCTGGTCTGGTGGTTGGTGACCCTGCACATAGCAGGAGGTTTCAAACTAGATGATCATTTTGGTCCTTTTCAACCCAGGCCATTCTGTGATTCTATTCCATGATTCTGTTTGAGCAGTATTGCAAGTAGGGGTGGTTGACCTGCAGCTAAGACCTGCTGCACATCCCATGCTCTCCTTCCCACATCCACTCAGGTTCCTGTGCGTATTTCCAGTGGGTGAGTTGCTACTAGAAATGTTGCATTTTAATTTATAGCTAGAAAACAGAAGATGTGACTGCAAACCACACGTTGTGACCCAACCGCAGAACTGTCCCAGATTCTCACATCTTGTTTTGAAATTTTATGACAGCCTTATTGCCCCGGGGTATAACATAATCACTTTGCAGTTCACTGATATCCTTTCTTATAGCATCTGCACTAAATGTGTTTTTATCCCAGTTGAATGGAAGAGCACTTTTTGATTCTTCAGATGCAAAGGGGGGAAAAAAAAATCCAAAATGCTTAACAGCTAAAATTATGTTTGTTGTTGTTTTGGACATAAATATGGTTTGAAAATAAGCGTTTCCACCCTCTCAACACCCAAATTCTTCATTGATTATATTGTTTTCCTGCCTTTCATCTGCACAGAGGCTTGATAGCACATTCATAGCACAGAGCTGCTCCTGTTGTACAGTTTGCCAAGAAAACTTCTGAATATGTGAACCACAATGTCACTGTTGGGCAAAGTGCAGGACTTGCTGGTGGCACCAAATGAGGTGAGGGGGCTGCAGGGACCTGCCAACATTGCTCAGGTCCTGCAGGGCCACCTGGGGTGCTCCTGTCTGAAGGCCTTTTGTAAGAAAATGGGAGATTTAAGTTAGGTGTTAGGAGGAAGTTTTTCAGCCAGAGGGTGGTGAGGCACTGGCACA
>NW_024962256.1:10099809-10178247 GCF_019238085.1 Lagopus leucura
TGGTCCCTTTCAACCCAGGCCATTTTGTGATTCTATGAAGTCAGGATTTCTGTGGTTGCTGCTGAAATCCTCAATTTTTTGGGGGGGGTCAGTGAACCTTTAGCCCACCAAAAGTCACTTCAGAAGTCCTGGCTACCTATGACTACCTGGCATCCCACACCAGGATCTGCTTACTATCTGTTCAAGAAAAAAACAGGATGAAAACTGAAAAACTGCTTTCCAAGGTAAGCACTTTAGGATGTGCACTTGTGTCTCAATAGGCAGCAAAGATGATTGTCTCCATTCCTCTGGTCAAGCAAGCAAGTCATTGTGAACAGATAATAGTGGTCAGTACCTGCGTGCTGCAGGTGAATGGAGTCCTGCAGTCCTGGAGGACAGGCTCTGTCCTAAGAACACATTTAATTTGGTTCTCTCAGGACATCCTACTGTTAAAACTAATGAGCTGGAGTCTTCTCAGGACTGTTTCCCAGTTCGCTGCCACTGTAGGACCAGGTTGTAGAAGATGTAGTTTTACTGGCTCAAAGAAATTTGAAGTGCACAGATGCAAATGTTGCAAACAAAATCAAAACATTGCAATGTTCCTAATTATGGAAATAAATGAAAGCTCTGCAAGGAGAGATGTACTACTGCAGAATAAATGATAGAGTGCACTACAAATAGCAGTCAGAAGCAAACACAAAGAAGTCTATACTACAGGAAAACCTGTTTGAAATGATAATCTCAAATCATTTAGGCACTTAATTTATAAATGCTTGCTGTTTTCAGGCACTTCCAAAAATGCCTGCAGTTCTTTGGTATTTCACAAAATCCTTGGCTTCATATCGTATCTATAGCATATGTACTCCATATGTTTGTTGCTATACAGTCTCTCTGCCATGGAACAGAAATCCTTTCTGGGGGCTAAACGCAGTGTCAGTTATTATTTTTTGGCTTAACCCAGGATAAAAGAACTGTACAAAGTTCTAAAATCTTAATTGCTGTTAGATTTTACTACAACCATAGACAGACAAGGGAACACAGAGAGATTCCCTTCAGCATCCCCCAGGGCAGGAGCATCACCAGGCGTTTTCAAGGACGTTTCAACCCAAGCATTTTTCTTCTCTCTGTGCAGGAGAGGGGAACAATTGATGTGTTGCAGAAGAAACCTGTGACATTTTCAGGTTTTTAACCGGCAACCAGAATTGTCTCCAGAAACTCCTGATGCCGTTGACCCAGTAGCCCGAGCTGCCTACAGATTGGCATGGATTGCTTCTGCATTATTGCTTTACATTTCATTGCCTCTCTCCCTCTGATAAACGTGTAGAAAAGTTTATTTGCAGAAAGGCTAGGAAGGAAAAATGGGTATATAAAAAAAATACAGTTTGTCCAACAGTGCGTGGTTGTCTTTTATCTGATTACTTGACATTCTGGTCATTGACTGGCTGAGCTTCATCACAAAATGTTTCATAGTGAAAATAGAGAATTTCTATCCAACTTCCTAGATCATTTTTTCGCTCTCTGACTTGGGATATGATACTCTTGAGGAAAAAGTCATTATCTCTCTGGTGCTGGAAAAGCATTTTCATGGTGCTTTTGGGTGACTTTTTGTTTTCTGGAGGAATGGAGATCTTGCAGCATATTTCAGCTTTTGCCTTTGGGAGAATCAAAGGTAAGAACACAAATTGCTGCACACAGCTGTGGCTGGAGCAGTGCCTGTACAGTGTGAGCAGAAGGGGGTAGGTTCCCCGCGCTGGTGCTTTGGCAGTTGTGCTACATGGATTTTGGGAGTGCCTAAATGGACAGGAAAAAAAGCCCACGGGTTTCTGGTTAGGCAGCATCGTTGGCATCCTTGCATCATGATATTATCCTGAAGCTGTGTTTGCTTTAGAAATGTGCCTCTGGCGCAGGCTGGCTGGCTGCAGCTCTCCCAGTCATGCCAGCAGCTGATGCCCAGTCTGGAAGAGGATTCCTGCAGCAGGGCAGACACCTGTACTTCCAGGCTCTGTTTCACTAAGCTCGGCAGCCTCACTGCAGCCCTTCCACAAGGCCGTGGGGCTGTGAGGTCGGTGCCTGAGTTGCCCTGGGATGCACTCATCCACTCCCTGCTCACCCCTCTCTCGGGGCCAACAGACTGGAGCTCAGCTTGCTGGGCCTGCTGCAAATCAGAACTAGAATCATAGAATGGCCTGGGTTGAAAAGGACCACAATGATCATCTACTTTCAACCCCCCTGCTATATGCTAGGTCACCAACCAGCAGACCAGGCTGCCCAGAGCCACATCCAGCCTGGGAAGCAGAAGAACAAGTTACGAATGGAATTTGAGTTTCTCATTTTATTTTAACTCTAGAAAGAGATTGGTTGCTACTGGGGCACACGGACTTGCATGTTTTTGTCACTGCATGCAAGCTAAAATAGCACAGCACTTTCTCCTCTGATGCCATTAATACTTAAAACATGTATGGTTTTGCTAGGAGTGAATCGCACACCATTCATTGAATCACAGAATGGTTGGGTTGAAAAGTTTGCTCCAAAAGTGCCCCAGTTCCAACCTGTGGGTAAGGACACCCCCAGCTCATGGTGCCCAGGGCCCACTGGACACCTCCAGCGATGGGCCTGTTGCAGTTCATTAAAGGTTCAGTGATGCCACAGATAGCAATCTCTGCACAGGCCTCATGGCAGCCAAGCTACAAACTTACAGGTCTCTCAGATCAGTGCTGCATTCTCAGACTCCCAATGATTTTGTGATGCGCGCAGATTTACACATATATACGCTGGCAATAAGAATCAGTGTTAGGAATGGAAGATTCAATTATATTTTACTGTTATATTTAACAAGAAAGACATAACATAAATTAGTGAAAATGCATATAAACACCATTTAATAAATACAAGAAGAAAGATACTTACATCCTCCGGCGTGTGGAGTTTATTGCCTTGTGCAATGTAATTAAGTTTATGTGAATATGAGCATAATAAGCTGTAGAAAGTCACAGAGCAGTGAACGATAACAGTGCATGTAGCTCTGATGATATACAGTGCCACAGCTGAAATGCTGAACATAACATAACCTTGCAGTTTGTGTAACAGAGTTGCTTTGCTGTGTATTTGCTGTTTATTTTAAGTGAAGGATTGGAATGCTTGCCAGAGACTTAGGAAAAAAAACAATAAAAAAACAACACCAGGATGCACCCAGTGTAACGATGCTGCAATCTGCTGCTTAAACACCTCCTCTTCTATTTTCTATGTGCGTTAACTGCGAGATCCCAGTCATTCCTTTAATGTCTCTATTTGCAGCCGTTTGACCCTTGTGCAACAGCAAAAGTGTGTGAGAGCAACGTTGAAAGCTGCTGTGCAGCTCCAGGCTGTGCTCCTCTCCTTTTCTGCAGCTTTTTAAGCTGCCTACAGGGTACAGAGCGTTCCAAGGTAAGAGGAGAACAGATGCTTTGCTGACCTGAGCTTGTTGAGCAGCCTTGGAGATTGAAGGTAGACCCTAGCAGGGCCTGGTAACTCGGGTTTTAAATCCTGTAGGGATTTCGGCCTCCTTCTTGGCTGCAAGAATTGGCTCTTTCAGCAAAGAGGACTGTGTGCAACTGATGCCCTGGGAGCCTCGAGCACAGAATGGAATTTTAGCATCTATTGCAGAGCTTGACATTTCTCTGTATTTCCCGTGTTGCTTCCCAGCCTGTGACCTAAATTATGAGCAGAAGATATTAAGCCTGGATTTTAACTTAAGAGCTGACTACACCCACAGGGCAAATTAAAACACAGTGTTGTTTTTCCACTGAAGGTAAGCAAGCAGTGGAATTATACTGGATTCTTTATTTAAACTGCTGCCAGAAGTATGAAGTTGTGAGCCATAGCCTTTCCTAAGTCTTTGCTCTTTCTCCTCCAGGCCCCCACAATGGTTAGACACAGCATAGTCACAGAATCATACAGGCTGGAAAAAATGACTCAGATCCCCAACCTCAGCCCACCCTCACCATGCCCACTGCCCACAGTGCCACATCTCTATGGCTCTGGAACACCTCCAGGGATGATGACTCCCCCCCACTGCCTGGGCAGCTCTGCCACTGCATCACCATAGCCCTGGTTTGGCTTGTTGGCTTGTGACGTGAGAAAATGCCATCTCACCTAAATTCCTTACTTCTCTCTGCCTGCTATCAAAACTGTTGTTCCCCAAACTAGCATTTGCCATCTCTTTTAAAAGTAGCTGGAATTCCTTCACCATAAATTCTGTTGGACTTTGTGTGTGCTGGCATGGATATTGGAGTGCCCAACCACTTATCTGTGCTGGGTTTGCAGCTGCCTGGCTGCCACCACTTCTGTAAGTATTAAATACCTTTTTTTAAAAAAAATCCTTTAAAAAAAAATCCAAATTTGCAAATGAGATTCTAAATAGATATTCTCAGTCTTTAAATAACCCCGTCTCCTTCCATTATGGGTTTCCCTGGGCCAGGTCTTTCAGCTACTCATGCTGTACTAGTGCATTTAAACCTTCTGTCCTTCGGTGGAAAGTGAGATGCTTAAACCACAATTCCCCCTTGGCTCTTTTGGGGAAGATTTGGTTCATGTTGCACAATGAGGTGCTTCATATTGGGTGCATTTGATGCTGTGAAATTTCAGCTAATACCACAAAAGAGTTAACTCATTTTTGCAGGTTCCAATCTAAGTTCATCCCATGTCAGGATTTTCTCCCCATAGACAAGGTCATAATCTCATATCTGAAGGCAAATATATAAAATGCATTTTAGTGATCCCATGGAGTCGTTTCCCAGGCAACTTACCATCTCCATCTGCAGCGGGCTGTGGGCTTTGCCCGGCCTTGTGCTGGGGAGTCTGCCACCAGCCAATGCCCCTGGCCAGGCCCTGTGCAGGGCAAAAACACAGAATGGTTTGGGTTGGTTTGGGAAGTTTCCCCTTGAAGCTAAATTTACTGTGGGCCTGATATCCTCCAGTTTGGATGCTTGGGTTGGAAAGATGCACAGTGTAGTTGCAGGGCTGTTGCATCACACCAAATGGGTGATAGCTTCTGGGAACACCATGCAATGTGCACCCCAACTCAATGAGGATGGGTGATCCAGGAGCTGCCCCTGTCCAAGGAGAAATGCTGGCAGTGCAAGAGATGAGGATTCCTCCTTTCCAAAGTCAGAAACGTGAGAATCAGAAAATCGCCTTTTATACAGGGCAATAACCATAGTAAATACATTTTCCTTTTGTGCTGCCTTCATTCTTGCAGAATGGGACTGACCTCAAAAGGATTTTGGAGAGCATGAAGCGTGCATGAACAGCGTGCGCTCTTCTTCGAAACCCATCTCAATCCCTGTCAGTGGGTCTATGGGAGAGGTTGTAGGTCAGAAAATAGCCCTGGGAAATTCAAAGCTATCAGGCTCTGTGTTTCCCATCTCTGACTTTTGGAACAGAAATAGCCAGATTGTGCCTTGTGAGATCTGCAGGGATTGTAAAGCAGTTTGGTGTGGCTTAAGATCACGGTGTGTAATTTTGTTAAAAACTCACACTTTGAGATGTGCACCAAGTAGGCACAGTTGTGCTGAACTGTGAATCATTCCAGATAAGGGAAATCTTTGGGTTGCACTCCTGGTTACGTCTTTGATGTGCAGTTATCAGTATCCAAGCTAGGCCGGTATGCCAGCAGTATAGATGTGCCCTAAGGCCAAGAGCTTCAACTTTCAAAGAACATGTGTTGAGAGCCTCTGCCCTTATATCAGAACCTTGCAAAGAGCTGAATCACGGCATTTTTAGCTCCTGTCCTGTTGGCTTAGATGATACTGATCTTACAAAATTTGGCAATGCAGAGAACTGTAGGGTTATTTGAGTTTCAAAGGATCTTTTACATGTATTGAAGTCCTGCTGTTCCGGGAGCTGTGTGAGCTTCTCTTGCTTTGTCACCTGTTTTTAATTTGTTGTACAAGTGTGGAGAACCTCAGTTCTCTTGAATTGATGGAGAAGGGCAGGTCTGGGCTGGGCTCTGTAGCCCAGTGCTGGATCCCTATGCTGATAGAAGTATCACCTCATCCCCTGACATTGCCCTTCTTCCATAAACCCTGCTGAGATGGCATCTCAGCTGTCCTGTCACATTCATGTTATTGTCCAGTGTTCAGGACCAGGTGAGTAATGCCCATGGTGCTACCATGAAGTGTTAGCTCAGCTGTGCTCCTTCCTGTCGTGTAGTTGAGTCCTTAAGCTGTCCTTTGCAGCTCTTAAAAAGCCCTCTGCTCTTAAAAAGAAGCTTTAAGCCCCTTTGAAAGTTTCACCCCACGTATCTTCACTCTTCATGGTTAGGACTCACTCAGTCTTTACTGAAAGTGCAGTATTGAAGTCTGTCAGAGAATTTTTTTCCGTGTACTTGTGTGATGGGAATTGGGCTTAAAAGCATGAACTAGAACTACACAAATGAAAGAACTGGCTGTCAGCAGGCAGACTCTTTGGAAGGAAGAAAGTCATTGGGATTTTCTGTGGACTACCTGGTTGCTTCTGAGAGTCAACCCAGCATCACGCTGCATTGACAGTCCTATTAATGCAGTGTGTCTCCCACACTTTTGCTGTAGGGAGGATCTGGAGAACATCCCATGTCTTATCCTCAGAGAGTAATCCTGATCCTCATCATTTATGGCCTTTCCTATTTTCTGGAGAGCAAGGTTGTGTCTCCTCTCCAATTACTGGATTTTGTGTTTGCTCTTGATTAACAATTAGCAGTTGATTACTTCTAAAGTTAGCAGCCCTGGTGGGAGGAACACATGCAAGACAAATTTGAAGAACCTGATGTCTTCAAATTAAAAGGAGAGGGGATTATAGGCTGAATAAAGGAGGCTGATGCAACTTTTCAGAGAGTTGTATCATGGGCTGAGACAGCCATCTGCAACAAGTTTTGATCAAGAAAACTGAAAAATCTTCTGCTTTTTGGCTTGTGATATTTTCAGATGAAGTCATTGATAAGAAGGAGAGAACTCAAGGGAAAATCGTGCTTGTTGGTGGCTTATGTCCTGACAAAAACATGTCAGCGTGGGCACCAGCTGCATGACAGCAGCACCAACTCTGTCCTACCTGAAAGCCTTTATAGGCAATGATTGTCACCAAGTATTGCTGCACAGAGCAAGCAGTGAAGCTCCATCCCTTCATCCATGGAGTCAGAGGCACTTGGCATTTGGGGAGCTTCTGTCCCAAGCTTCTGTCTCTCACTGCCCTTCCAAGGCAGCATGGTAGTTGGGTTTTATTTTCCTGCCCAGAAATCTGAAAGCACCGGTATGCTCTCAATGAAAGCTGGGCTTTGTATTCTGTTTAGTAGGTCATGATGGAGAAGACCGTGTCAAAAGGCTTTTGCAGAAAAGGACAGATCCTCAAAAGAGGCTGTAACATACGTGTTTATTTAAGTGGCACAGACAAGTAGAAGGAGAACAGTGGTGAGTTAGAGGAGCATAAGGAACAGATGGGAAACGCTCTGAATTTTGAAGAAAAGGTGTTCCTCACGTCCTGCTGCTGTTCCAGATGTTGCCACTCACTCCCTAATGGTGTTTCAGGTCTTGTGTTGCAGCTCTGCCTTGCTGCCCTTCTCACAAATGCCAAGAGCTGATCTGTGGAGTGGCTGAGATTTCCCCATCGCCAATATTGCCTGTGCAGAAGGAAAAGAGCCACTCCTGCATTTTGGTCTTGAGATTTTCTCATAATTGTGTGCCAAAATGGAGGTAAATTCCATACTTTCCCAACGAAAGGAGGACCAGGACTGTTTGTAGAGGAAATGAGAGCTGACAGATGTTTCACATCCAGCTGACCTGCTGCCATGCTGAAGGTCACTCCAGAGTAAAATCTGCCCAGGTGTGGGCCGTTCAGCCCTTCCTGTCCTGGTGAGCATTTTGGCATCCTCTGGGTCTCTCACTGGAAGACAACAAATACAGACCTGCAGCTTTGTGCTCTGCTTTTTGTTTCCTAGCCACAATTGTTTCACTGGGTTAGCTCTGACCAGCTTTTGCTGTACATCACCCATTTCCATTCCTAAGTGACATACTGCTTATTTGAAAACATCTCAAGGACTTAGAGAACAGAAAAAATGATTTTACAGAGCAATTCTTTATGGACCGAAGTATGTACATTTGCTTGAGCCAAAACACACTTTTGATGTCTTAGATTAATACAAAAATTTTTTGTATTAATTATATATTATATAATATATATATATTACATATATATTATATTTGTATTAATATAATTATATTTTATATATATATATAATATAATTTGTATTAATTATTAATATATTGTCAAGTTTTTCTTGTCTTTCTCAGCCTTACCAGCTGGAGAACTCTGGGACAGAATGCAATAAAATATATAAAAATTATGGCCCTTAAAGCTGCCTAACTATTTCTCTTTATTCAGTACTATTTATACTATTTATAGTCACTTTTCTTGTTTCCTTTAAAGTTTGATCTCTTTAAAGTTTGATCCCTTCTTCTTAAATCACATCAGAATTTCCTATGTCCTTTTCTCACTGCTGCCACAAAACATTGCGTTTTTCTGGTCTTTCTGGGCCCATTTTTCATTCTTGCTTCCACTTGAACAACTATTCATGCTTTCTTAGATCATCGAGATCTTTGTTGCATCCAAGCAGAAATGGGGCTTCAGCTTTGACAGGTGTCTTTTTAGCTCAGCACTGACATCTTTTCTTAGGCTGCAACTTCCTGCAATATCTATTTGAGAAGTTTCCCAACGCATAAATTACGTTGGCACGCACAAAGAAGAACAACAGAAATGTTAATTACTGCCACTTTCCAATTGCTGAGTCTCTCCTTCATGGGTTGAGCAAGTTTTGTCTGGTGTGCTTTTTTCTTTTCTTTTTCCCTCTTTTTTTTTTCTTTTTCTCCAGATAATTATCAAACGACTTCAACATTTGGCGATGGCGCGCTCGGAATAACGAGAGCTTGTTTTTCACGTTGTTGCTCTTCATGCAGATCCTTTTTCTGAAGGCACGCTAAGGGAGCTGACAAAAAACGCGATATGATTTATAAGCCCAAAATACTTTCTGCCATGCTTAAAGATGTTTTTGCCAAAAGCGCTGTTCTTGTCATATCCCATAAAAAGCATGAAGGTGGTGGTGTGGGGAGATGGGATGGGGACGTTTGCGGATCGCCCGCAAGGTGCCGTGTGCTGCCATCCATGGGTGGTGACGTTTGGCGCAGGTTTCGCATCGCTGCACAATTTGATGGCATCTCAGATCTGCCCTGTGCTGGGAAATGGGACCGTCAGTGCCGGGTAAGGAAACTCGTGCTGTCTCTGCCCACATCATCTCCGTGTACTTCAACCGGGAAAAGGAATATAAATATAGAGATGATGATTTAGACTTCAAAATGCTGACGATGGTGACGATGACGCAGCTGAGAGTTCCTGTCTGAGGTAGGATTGAAAATGTGACTTTAAAGCTAATTTCTACTTCTGGCACAGGAGATGAGGCAGCAGCTCCATCCCTTTAGCTGTGACAGTGACACGGCTGGCCATGATGGAACAGAAGTTCTCTGAAGTTGTGCAGCCACCTGGACCTGCGGTGCCCATCATTGCTTGCCCGTAAATCCTCCACCAGACTGAATGTGGCTCTGGGCAGCCCGGTCTGGTGGTTGGCAACCCTGCCCATGGCAGGGGGGGATTGATACTAGATGATCTTTGAGGTCCTTTTCAACCCAGGCCATTCTATGATTCTATGATCTCCTCATGTAGTTCACCACCCCATGCTCTCTGCACACCTCCTTGCTGGTGAGCATCTGGTCACACAAAGCCTGCAGATCAAAACACTTTTGAGGAGTGGGAGACTGTAAAGCCTTTTTGATTTTTCTCCTCATAGATCAAACATGCATGTCAGAAGGTGCACTGCTTACCTGCTGCTAACATGGGCTTGGTCACAGTGGAATTGCATGGACAATAACGTTTTAAAGAGGAGCCGTGAATCTTTTAAGCAGGGGTTGCAGTGCCGTGGCTCAACATGGAGCCTCTCCCTCTGCAGTTTGCTCCAGCAGAGATGGGGACTTGCCTCCCAGGCCTTACCCCACAAAGTGTCAGCATGGGACGTGCTGCTGCTGGGACACAACCAGATTTAAAGGGGTTAGAAACACAGCAGGCAGCTGCCCAGATTATCCTAGTGTGACCTGTGGCAACCTTCTATGCCTCCATAGACAAAATCTGCTCCAAGATACAGGCAATGGCTTCACTTGCATCCCCACAAGGGACACAGCACAAGGTGTGAGCCCAGCAATAACCAGTGAAGGAACAAAGCCCACTTTCTGTTTTTCCTCCATCTTTGTGCCTTGCTGAGTTTTTCTGTTATCACAGAGTCAGAAATATATTTGCAGTCTGTGAGTACCATTAATTTCCATTTTGCACTTTGCTATGATCTCAAAGCAAACCACCCTGGCTCTTGAACTTTTTGATGCTCTGGAAAGCCAGGGAAGCTTTGAGCCTGGAGCACAGTTTCCCAGCTGCATTCCTCAAACAAGACCATACCATGGTTTGTCTGTGGCCATCCTAGAGGGGAATGAGAAGCTTTGGCACCTTGCCCTGGTTCAGACTACTAACCCAATCTAGTTTTACAATGTTCAGGGTTGTATTAATGGGCCAGGTACGCTTTCACTTTTATTGTTTTGATCCCTTAGCAGAGGCGTGAAGTGCCAGCTTAAACGCTTCAGATTTATTATTGTGATGGAGGAGAGAAATATCAGCTTCTTATAGGCCTATTAATCTCATTAATTATATAAGCTCAATGGCTTTACCTGGAAGCTTTGCACTGTGTTTCATGAGTTTTTTGGAGAGAAGCAGAAGGAGAACAACTAGATGCAATACACTATCCTGTTAATAGGTCAACAGATGATTGTTGTTGGCCTTGCAGGAAGTAGAAGCTATTGCTGCTAATTTACTCTCACGAAATGCAGATTTTAAGGATGCTGAAAATGTATCATGTTTCTTAATGATTCATACGACCTATGATATATATTGGTGAACCTTACCTGGGGACAAGGCTTCAGGCTGGGTGCTTTGCAGACGAAGTGGGAGATGGAAATGTCAATTGCCACTTGTTCTGTTAAACCTGATTCATCGAAACCTGAAGTGGGACTATCTTGAATGTTTCTAAATTTCCACATATGCTTTATGCATGCAAATCACAGCTGTGGTGCATTACGCTGCACCCAGAATACCTGGAAAAAAAATAAACTCAAAGTTAGGTGTAAGCGTGAGATGTTTTTAGTGGAAATCCCAAACTTTACTTCCCTTTTCCCTATGAGAGAGTCAGATCCTAAGGGCAGGAGTCGGTGTCTGGTGAACTTCCCTGGCTTTTAGGTAGAACTGGAAGCAGAAAACAGCGTAAGGAATTTTGCTAAAAGAGTTTCTTCTTGTGAGCATTTATCATATGGGCACAAATAAATAAATACATGCTTACAGATCCTCAGGTTAACCATAGATTTCTTCCTCCTTCTCAGCTCAGATGTGATTGATTTGTTTTGCGAAGGAGATTTGCTGCCCTGTGAGCATCTTTCCCACCCTGCATGTGGAACACCCTTAATGAGCATATTTGATTGCTGTTTGTTTTGTTTTTTTTTTCTCCTTCCTTCAGCAGCTCACACAAGAACAGTCTTCCTCCACTGTCTGAAATCTCAGTAACCTGTAGCTGTGCCCCAGGAACCTCAACGCAGCCTCCTTGGGAGCCCCTGGGAGCTGCTGGATTGCCCCACTTGGTTGTCCTTTTGTTACCTCCTCCTGCTGAAGGAGCCTACGGACCTCATGTCCCAAGGTTGTCAGGTAGAAATGTGACCAAACCCACTGTTTTATAGATATGTGATAAGGGTGGGCATACAGTGTACAAACTCAATAATGCACCAAAGGTTACCCGGCGATACCTGAGGTACAGCTCCACACCGAACCTAGAAGTCCTAAACTTTAATCACAAGCTATTCTTGTTCCTCCTTTTCATGACAGTGTTGTGAGAAGGCTAATTTTGTATTAAAATTGAGTTAGATCGATGCAGATACAATGGAAGTGGATGCTACATTTTGCTCTAACGGCATCCAACGCGGAGAGCTTTTCTTTGCAGCAGGAACGTGGGCTAATCCGCTTATCGGTTGGAGTTGGAGGTCCTGTGCGAGTTGCACTGAATGTTCAGTTCAAATGAAAGGATTTTCCTGGCGGATAAGAGAGCACATACTGAATGTGCAAATAGACAAATGTTCTCCAGATGGTTTTTACAAATGGTTTGCTTACTATGGTGTTTAAGTCAAGCTAACTTCATCTTGTGTCTCTGTAGTTCTGTTGGTTGGGAAGTGTCTTTAGGAGTACATTGAAGTACTTTTGAGCAATGGTAAACACTTTGTTAAAAAGTAAGAATTAGGGGATTATATCAAGCACTGGTATGATCAGTACTGCTACGTACAGTGATCATGAAAATAAAGTGCAACACAACCTTCGATCCAATTATGATTTTTCCTACAAGAAGTGTCAGAGGCTCTTAAATGTTTCTTCCAGCTTTATCTGTAGCCTTTATTACTTTGTACTTCCTAGAATTAAATGCAACTACATCAGGAAACTGAATGTTCGAGGTAAAGTTGCCTTAAGTTACATAAGCTTCAGCCTCCCCAGAGGCTCTTGCAGAGTTCCCATCTGGAGCCCTTGTACATTGCTTTTTCAGTGTGTACACCAAAAGGAATGCAGCACTGGAGGCCGCTGAGTCACTGGCTTGTACCTCTCTACCACTGCATGAATGTCAAAAAAAGATTTCTGGTGTTTTCATTCGAAGGGAAAAGAAAATAATTTCATTTTTTTCAGCGTTGCCTCAGTGGCGTGGTTTAACATTCAGGGAACTTGCAGAGCCCATACTGCTTTAACAGCACTCTGTAGAGCTGAACCAACAAATGCTGCACTACTCTTAATTTTGTAGCAGTAAAAAACAATGCTGTTACACAATAAATAATGTTTTAATGTAAATCAGTGGAATTATTAGTCCTACAGAAGACTTTATTGGATAAACTTGACATAAACTTGACATCTGTCTGAATACAAGAGAAGAAAATAGTGTCCTAAGAACTTCAGTAGTAAGAAGAACATTTAAGATCTGCTAAAATGAAAAATTAAAAGCTAAGCATGTAGAAAAAGGAAAAGAGAGCTACGTATTTTGTAATGCACTGTGCTAGGCATTGTATCTTCTTTGATTGTAACAAGTTTCTTTGAAGAATATTTCTACTTAAAATACACTTCTACTTATTTTCCCTGGCAGACAGGCTTTAAAGATCTAAATACGATGTACTGGAGGAGGTAAAAATTCTTGAAGTGTATTTTTGAAATCTTTAGACCTTTGACCACATTTGCTATGATGATACAGACTTAACAGTAAACCCACCTGAAAGACATTTCCATGGAACACTTTAAACGGAATCAGTTGGTACTTTCATAATGGCAGCTGAATGTGCGTTCTTGCCATTTTCCCATTTAACAAGAAGAAAAGGCCAAACAAGAACCAATTAGTCACAATAAAATCAGCTTTGATGACATTTTCACTCCTGAACTCTGGTATAAAATGGTCATCTAAGAAAGATCTGAAAGGATATGTGAGGAACTTGGTGGTATAACTGCATGTACATACATACACACTCCTGAGCAAAAAATGATCAGGTAACGATGCAGCAATTTAATTGCTATTTGGAGAAGATATACTGTTTTTGTGTTTAAACAGATGCGTAGAGCCTTGCTGGATTTTTGTTCCACGTTTTAACTGGTTGTAATTTGTCTTTGAAGTCTATGCAGGTTAAACCTTCTTTACATCCTTTGGATCTCAGCGATGTTTGTGTGCTCAGCTTACCCAGTTGGCCCTTCCATGGTAAGTCATGCTCCCTGGTTACTGGAAGATCAGATGTTCCATTTATTTTATGTATCTGGTGGTGGTGGTGGTTGGTTTGATTTTTTAATTAAATGAAAGGAACTTCTATTGAGGCTACTGAGTAAACATTATCTAATAATATCTGGATAATATTGTCTGGAATGGAGCTTGTTTTTGCTTTAGCTACACATAAAATCTGCAATCCTGTAAGATTGCCATGTAAGAAATCTGCTGCATGTTGGATGTTGAGTGTGAAGAACTTTTGCCAGTGTTGAACTATCATACGGATAAGAGGGAATCATCAGTCTCCCCCCATTTCATTTCAGTGCCTCGTTGACGTCCAGTAGGTAGAATAACAGATGTGTGTTTATTTCATTTGTTGAAATTATAAATTATAAATCAGTAAGTTTGTTAGTCACTGCTATTAATATGTGCAGGTAAAGGAGAAATACCAAGTTGGGAAGGTTATTCTGTAGAATCGGTGACACCCCCTTGGTATCATGGACTGTTTAACTTTCTTAAACAGTGAAATCAAAGTGAGTTTGCTATTTAAAGAACACTGCTAATAATCCTGCTGTTCTCAACCAAGGCAGTATGAGAGGTTGTTGGTCAAACAGGATATACACCATTTCAGTCAGGTTTTCCAATATGGAATGAGTAGTTTTATTTCAAGTGACATCCAGTATTCCTGCCTTGGACAAAGACTTGTTTTTCCAGTGCTGTGAAATAGCTTTTGAAGTCACAGCCCCGATTTCTGGGTTCCCTGCACCGTGCTGTGCATCACTGCCTTTTCATTAAGGAGATCTGTCTCTGGTAGAACACTGGCTACTCTTACAGTGGATTATTTTATTGTTAGACTTTATCTATCTCCTGCTTCCTCTGTATGTTTTACTTGTGTAAATGCTGCATCACCTCTCATTTCTGATCATGCAACCATCTCCCAAACAAGAACGCAGCACTGAGAGGCTTAAAGGGATGGCACAGAGAACACAGATTTTTGGCAGCTCAACAACGAGTGTGTAAATCATGGCATAATGAAAGATGCTCACAGCCTCTAGAGACATGCCAAGAAATATTTCCGTTTAATTTCAATGTTAATTTAAATCTGGTTTGAGTTTGTTTAAGTTCTTGTGCTGTTTGCATTTTATGATGTGAAGTGCAGTAAAAGGAACTTGTACTTAAACCTATGTGGATCTTAATCCAGGCTTTTTACACTTCCTATTACCACGTTGTCATTATTAAATGTAACTACCACCATAACTGGTCGTAACTGCTAGAAAGCTTCCTCTCTCAGACTTCTGCTTTACAGCTATTTTCATTTTCCCTTCTCTGTCGTTGAAGCTGAGTGACTTCACACGAGAGGTAACAAGATGCTGTTACGTTGCTAACTGAAAAAAAATCTCATTTTAGGCCAAAAAGTATGCATGATACTCTAGGGAAACCACGCTGCATGTCACAACAGGTCAGCATCACAGCAAACAATTCATTTCGTAAGCATCATTTGAGCAGTATCAGTATTTTAAACCTGAGATGCATCAGTTACGTGCTCTGTAAAGCTATGAAAAAAAAATCTGATTTTGAGTACAACAAATCCTTAGCAAATAGCAGTTCATACTTGTCATTCTAAGCATAAATTGTTTTTGTGTTTCTGCTTTGCTTTTCATACCGAACAAACCCTGTCAACCGCACAAATCCATAATTTTACCTTCCCTTATCTCTCTCTTTTTTTCTCTCTTCAGAGCAGCAATCCTTTTTATTTGAATTGCCAGCTGTATGGAAAATCTGATTACTGCCTGGTGCTGCTGAATAGCTGCTTAGCCAAGGTGGGCAGGAGCGAAGAGCTGGCTCTCCTACAGCCTCCCTTCCTGGAGATGCCTTTCAACAAACGGTCCTTCCGCAATGGTGTGGGATCAGGAATTAAAAAAACTTCCTTTCGAAGAGCAAAGTCCTAAACAAATGTTCCAAACCGTACCCTCGGTTTTAGCATCCCATGCCCAACTTTGTGCTTAAAATCACCTTAATGCTTTTTTCTGCTAAAACCGTCAGACACAAATGTACCCGTGTCTTCATCTTGTAAGCAGATGTTTATTTCAAAGAGCACAAGCCAAGTGGAGCAGATGGAAGCGCTCAGAACGGGCTTTGTTTTTGGAGTTACAGTATCATAAAGTTTTGTATGGAAATGAATGTTTTCATTTGGTTAATTCCCCTTCTTTGTAAAGCTACAGACTCAATCAGCTGGCTCCTGATTAGCACAAAGGCAGCCGTCCTGTCCCAACCCCTCTCATTGCTGCCAGCTGCTGTGGCAGCGTTCGCACAGATCCCCAGGGTGTTTAATTTCTCATTTCTGAAAGGTGTGAAGGGCCACGGATGAAACAGAGCCTGGTCCTGCTTGCAGCTTCTGCTTTCTTCGTAATGTTGTTATTTAACATAACTTTTCTGGGAAATAATGTCTTTGGGTGTGTGATCTCATTTCCAGAGGAGTCCTTGGAAGTCATGCTGAGGCAGGGTACCAGCAGCTCCCATTGCCTCAACCAATTGACTTGCGTAGGGAACACACGCCTGATGAATTGTGTTTCTGCTAATGGCTGCAGGTGTGGCACAGTAACTAGCAATGCTCTTAATTCTCTCTAAAGAATTTCATAAAAGATTTGTTTGGTCTGAAAACATGTAAGCATTTTGTGTAGGAATGGTCATCTGCTGTGTGAGGTTTCCCTCGTGGCTGTCTCCTCCAAATGCAATGTTCCAGCCTGTAACTTTGCTTTGAAAACATTGAAAGTTATCTGTGCAGTGCATTTTGAACTGAAATTTAAAATAATAATAAATAAGTACGTGGACCCTTTCTAGTATTTCCTTATTAAATATCAGGTTGCTGTTCCATCAGAATAAGGCTGGGTGGCACATCAGCCACTGCCAGCAGCTCCACTCCTCCATTTTGCACCACGAGCCTGTGGAGCAAAGAGACCTGAGCATGGAGCAGTGCAAGTGTTGCTTAAGTGTATCAACAGAGAATCACAGAATGCCTGGGTTGGAAGGGACCTTTGAGTTCACTGAGCCCCACACCCTGCTGTGTTCTGGGTGCCCCCCCAGCTCAGGCTGCCCAGGGCCCATCCACCCATGGCCACGGACACATCCAGGGATGGGCACCCACAGCTCTGGGCAGCAGTGCCAGGGCCTCGTTGCCCTTTGAGTAAAGGAATTCTTCCTCACATCTGACCTACATTTCCCCTCTTCTAATTTGAAACTGCTCCTCTCTGCCCATATCTGTACTGAAGTAGTGAAGCATCACACATTTACAACCTGCTTAAGCACTTTGACACCTTTTGCCCTTTCCCATGCTGGCTGCTGTGATTTCAGAGGCTGCAAATGCCCTGCTGGTGTGAACTCCTGACTCCAAGCTCTCACAAGTTCTCCTGGGAAGCAGTATGGCAATGCCTTTGGCAGCGTGAACATGAAAGCAAGGTGGGTATCCAGTCTATGACAAGTAGGTGCCAAGAGGAGAGGTGCTTCCCTGCCCAGCACTACTTCAGGGCCTTTTAATTAAGGAAAAGAAGTTACTGGAGTGGAATTATTCCCTTGTGCAGATGTTAGGAGTGTGCTCCACATCTGTGCGTGCCTGCATTCAGCAGCTCGGTCCTGCTGCAGTGCAGACACCAGGGGCTCTGGCCCTGCAGCTCCCAACACCACCTGCCTTCTATTTCTAGGGGAAAGAAAATAATAATAAAAAATCCCAGATTTAGCTTTCTGTTGGGCTTTCACATCCGTTATAATAAACTTTGTTTCTACATAACGAAGTATGTTCCTGCCTTGGTAATGTGTGATAAACTTGGTTGTCTGTGATCCTCCACAGCCACACATGCAGCTCTGAAAACCAACTTACTTTTCATTGTTTGTGCAGGTCTGCAACCAACCTCTGTTGCGTTTGGTGGTTGCCTTTGAGCAGAGGGTGCTCAAAAACGTGGATTCTCCTGCTGCCCTGTAGCAGCAGTTCTGCTCTCAGTGGTCTACTCTCACCTCACCCAGCACTGGTGCTGCCTTCAGCACGAAGTGCTAAACTCCCATCTGAACTTTAAAGGTGGTTTGATGTGGCAAGAAACAAGAGAGACCTCAGTGATCTCTGTCATTACTCTGAAAAGGCATTTTGCTGGCATTTTTTTTACTTTTTTCTTTGCTAAACTAAGAGAAAGCACAGAGCAGACCAGAGGGCAGGCAGAATGATGCTATGTTTAGGACTGAGTACCAGGCTGAGGAGCTGGAATGCTTCATTCCATCACAGGCATTGATAGCTGGGACCTCAGGTGAGCCTCTTCATTTCTCTTCCAGTTCTCCAGCTGAAACATAGCATTGCTAACTAGTCAGAGGGAGTTTTACCCTGCTTTGTTCTAATATTTGGAGGCTTGGGCTTAAGTGTCCACCAATGGGAGACTTGAACAATTAGTTCACCTGGTGTAATAACATCTAAATGCCTTGCAGTCCTAGTCCTAGTTGTGCCCACTGTGCTCTAATTGCAAAGCTACTATGCACAATGTTCATATTTTCAGTGTGCATCCTGGAAGTGGGGAGAAGAGGGGCATGGGCACCTCGAGGGCTGGCACAGGGCTGCTCTGTACCCAGCCTGGGTCTTGCTAATGAACTAAGCTGGTGTTTGGAGCAGCAGGGATGGCCATGGGTCAGACAGGCAGCCGTGCACATTGGCCACTGCTCCTCTGCCTCCTACAAGTGGTCCGTGCCTTTGAACAAGGTGGCCAATGTTCTCCACTGGGTGAAAATGAAAGGAGTTAGATCCAATAAAATCTGAAGGTGTAAAATCTGTCTGAAGACCGAAGGAGGAATTAACATTTATTCTTCTTCACAGATTATTGGCAAGAAAGGCATTTAGATTAACTGATGTAATAGCATCTAATTTCCTTGCGAGATTGAAAATTAGATGTTGTAATGACATACCAATACTTGGCTTTCTAATTACCAAGCGTATATTAAAGTACATATATCCCATTTAGATTTCCTAATTTGCTATTATTTGCCTGTAGATGATAACTTATTGCCTTAAAATACTGGAAAGAAGAACTGTCTTGATACTTTAGGCCTGGATATAGTTTTGACCTTAACAAAGAACGAGACGGATATGAGAGAGTATATTAGATGTTGTTATTACTGTAATAAAATGCAGATAAAAATCATAGTGCAGAAAGACTGTAAGACAACTATTAAGCATTTGTCATATAAAGAAAATAAAAACTTAACTTATCAGATATTCTGACACTTTAAAGATTTGTCATGAAAAAATACTTCCAACAGCAGAGCGTTTATGCGATATGTCATTGATGAGCTGTCTGCTTAAGTGTTTAAAGAGTTTGGAGAAAGATGAGAAAAACGTCAAAGATGGGCTTTTCATTAGTTTGACAGATGATCTCACTGTATTTAAATTTATATTTAGGAGTAAAACAGTACATTTTTAACAGGACGAGGTGGGCTCTTTGTCCTGACCTGGTGGTTGGTGATCCCAGTCAAACCAAAGCTTGTTGACTGACGAAATGGCAGAGCTATACATCAGGCTATTCACTTTGCTGTTTGGCTTCATAAGATGCTTAGAGTCAGGGGGAATTTTTCTGCCGTGTGGTGATTGAAAGACTTTTTTTTTTTTCTAATACCCTACTGGATTTGAAGTCATTGAGTTGATTAAGCTTCAAATTAAACATATCTTAAAAGCCTGATCGACTGAGACCCAGCTTCTGAACGTCTTCAGCATGAACCTTCCAGAGGACATAAAAGGGCTCGATGAGATAAGAAATGAGCTATCGAGTGCTGCTCTTGAGACATCATCCTCAACTCCTTGAAGTCAACAGAAAGCTACTGAGAGTCTTCAGTGGGCTTTGGATCAGACGTTCGGCGTGTTAACGGTAAGAGTATTTGCGTTCACCCGGTGAGTCTCTATGGCAACACCTCACAGGAGCTGCATGCTCTAATAGAGTTTTCTTCTCATTGATTTTGGTGGCTTGTGCTTCCTGTCTGCCTTTTAGCCCACCATATCTCAATCTGGGGACCACGGCATGGCCAGCATTTCAAAACCGCGGCCGAACGCTGGGCGCTGTGCCTGGCTCCTTGTCTTCATTAGCACCCAGCACACCTTCATTAGCAGCGTGGCACTCGTGTGGAGCCAAGGTATAGAAGAATTTGTGTGTGCAAATTTATTTATAAAGACAGAGATGTAAATATAAGAGTAAACGCTACTGCAGTGATTTCCATCCTCTCCTTTTCCTTTTGGCGAGTGGGTGCTGGTTGTGTGCGTGTGTTTTGGAGTTTCATTTGTTTTCAAGTAATATCACAAAGTAAATGAAAGGGAAAATGGAACTCAAATATGTTTATTTTGTAATTATGCAGACTAAAAATGAGGATTTCGGAGAAAAACGCCCCATGTTAGTAGTATTTATTCCCCCTTGATGATGACTTCATTGATAATCCTCTGCAGTGCCATTTCAGAAGATGTTTGCAGCGAATAAAAGCCTGGAGCAGTGAACCTTTCAGTGTGAACCTGCTGTGATGGGGCTCTTTGCCTGCAGCAGGGCTTCACGCTCGCCACAACAGCAGTGTTTGAGGCCTTTCCCAGCACTGTGTGCTTCTTTGTGAGCATCCATCAGTGCACTGGGCATTCCAAGCAGAGCCCAGCTGGCTGCGGTGGGAGAAACACTCAATTCACATTTAGACATTTACTCTCTGGCCATAAATTTAGCTGTCTTAATTTTGAATTGGGTCCCAGTGTTTCTGCTAATGATTTTCTTGAAGCCCTTCTTAAATGACTTCAAGAAAACAATAATGGTATTTATGGTAAGAGTCCCCAGTTTGCAGAAATGTGTTAAAGATATCAGATGCTCTCAGTTTGAAGTCACAAAGGCTTTTGCTACACTTCTGCATGTTTTGGATAAGAGAATCTGCTCTGTAAAAGGCTTCTCAGCCAGACGTGCCTCTTGGTTTCCCTGTGCTATGACAAGGGACGTATTTGACTCTGCTGGTCTTTTTGCTTTTTAGTTTTAGCCAGCTCTGCAAATTATGCCTTCCTGCTGGCAGTGTGTGTCTTGTTAGCTTCCTGTGTGATGGGAGCAGCACAGTCACAAGTGCATTTTTTTGCTCTTCAGTGACGCCTAGCAAAGTGCATCCCGTGAAATGCCACTTCATTTCACGTTTCTCAGTTCCGAATTCATTTTCACATACAAAATATGGCAAAATTCTTGTTGCACCAGACACCGGGGCACACTGGGAAGGATGCTAAGTCATTCACTTAATTAGGCAGCAATTGGTGCTGGCTGGAGTGCTCCGCAGTGCAAAGCAGCAGTGTGGAAGTCAAGGGGATGAGCTGCTCGGGTGCTCTGTGTTGGCTCAATCTCAAATGTAGGTATCCAAGCTAGGCCCCACTGCCCTGCTCTGCCCTCCAGATGAGCAGCAGAATGACAAGTGCTGTATTTCTATACCTTTAAATGAAATAGCACAGTTTGGAGAGCACAAACTTTCCCTGATTCGCTATTTGTATTCTCTCTTATCTTTGATTACCTTTGGCTATGTGATCTAACCGTGTCCATTTATTAATGAGGTTCCTTATGGCTACTTCAGGCAACGCAGGAAAATTGACTGGAGGAGCTCATGGAGCAATTTAAGGCCAAATCCTGATCGCAGAACATAATGAAGTATGCTAACTGAGGCATGGAGATCCTGTTGATTACTTTAAACAACCTTAAATGAAAGAAGACAAATGACCTGTGTGGGTGGAATTGATGCAATTGGCATACGAAAAGATACTTAGAAACCAAAAAAAACCCAATTCTTTTCCTTTTTGGGAAGGTGGGATGATGATAATATTTTCCTTTCCCGTGTACAAATAGCATGTGATCACACAGCTGGGCTCTTCCGTCAGTGGGCACATCGCCGCCAGGGCACAGTCCCCATCTCAAGGAGACGTACCGAGCAAAAAACCCTACCAGCTTCTCTATTTCTGTATCAAGTAGCAATTCATAGCACCATAGAGCTGTTCAGGCTGGAAATGACCTCTCACATCCTCAAGCCCAGCCCCACCATTCCCACTGCCCACATTCCTCAGTGCCACATCCCCACAGCTCTGAACAGATCCAGGGATGCTGACCCCACCACCTCCCTGGGCAGCCTGTGCCAGTGCATCACTGCTCCTTCTGAGGAGAAATTGTTCCTAATGTCCAACCTGAATCCCCTCTGGTGCAACTTGAGGCCATTCCCTCTTGTCCTAATCCTTCTCCAAACTTCTGCCACTGTCCCACTGCCTTTGGCACACCGTGCTGCCTTCACACAGCACGTTCTTCCCAGCGCATGGCAGCAGTGCAGCAAGGCCAGGTTTGCTCAGTGACAGCCAGGTAAGACAGTTGCTCTTTTGCATGTGAAGCGCTGTGTCAACGGGCATATTCAGGCATATGAACTTTACAAATCGTTCCTTAGGAACAACAGTTAAGGTGCCATTTGCATACTTGTGTTAAGGAAATGAGTAACATTTATCATCAGCATGTTCTGAAGATGAAGTCAGGTGTTTTGGCACACCCTGCATCTTTGGCATTCACACTCTGCATCTCTCAGCCTGCAGCACGGCTTCGTCAATAGCTTTCATGGGCACAAAGTCCTTAAAATGAAAAACAGAGTTTTATATACAGATGTAGATATTTTGGGAAGGCACATTCACTTATTTCCTTTTTTAATTACATAAAATATTTCGTATTAGAGGTGAGCGTGCTGAATCTTCTTTAAAGAATGCTGCTTGAAGGGTCTCATGGCTGAAGATGGTTATATTTGCCGTAAGGAAGCACAGAGGGCTTTTACCAGCGGTCGTAGCAAGTGATATTTCAGAACCTTTGTGTCACTCCTTTGGGTTTATTTGGAATGACCCCAGTACAGTTTTATACTTCTCGCAGTGCCTTGTTAAATACTGCAGTGGTCAGAAACAACAGCAAGGTAAGCACTTGTTCATGACTAACAAAACATCACTGGCAAAAAACAGCAAACACTGCCGCTCTCCAGGGATCTGGCTTGGAGTGCCTGAAAAACTCTTTATTTCTGAGAGTTACTTCTAAAATTCTTGACCTTCAGGAAATGGTTCAATTTTCCCATAAATAAGCAATGACTTTCACATGTCAGTGGGGGAGAGTGAAGAGATTGTTCTCTTTCTGTGAATATTTCTCAGCTGCAGAGCGGCGGAGGCAGAAGCCCGGCGTGGGGTCCTGCAGCAATAAATGGGGCCAGCCCTCCTCCTCCTACAGCCAGCTCCCATCACCCCCTATATCCCCGTGGGCAGGCACATGCGTTGTACATCCAGAAGACACAAACTTGTCCTTGAGGCCAGGCTCCACTTGGATCCATGAGCAATTTCAGATTTCCTTTCGTTTCAATCGCACTCGCTCAAGCCAAAATTTAAGAAAGAAAAAAAAAGTTATCAAAGAGATAAAAGCCTGTGATGTACGGATATTCTGCCCTTTCTTCATTTTCGTGTTCACGGGGTTCACTTTTGTAATTGGGTGGGGCTGGAGAGGGAAGATGTGGCATTGATTTCTTGCGAAAGCCTGAAGTCGCTGCAGGTTAGCATTCCGTAATTATTTTTGTCATGAAGATGAATGCCATCCTAAAAGAGTTGGAAGCTAACGGCACCGCGGCTTTGATATATGAATATTACAGCTTTGAATGTTGGAATGGCATTATCGATGCTTTATGGCTTTATGACTCTGAGACATTTCTTAGTCTCTGATTCAGAAATACATTTCCTATGAATTTTATAGCGACTTTTGGTCTTTGCCTTTTTTTTTTTTTTTTTTTTTTTTTTTTTGGCTTGCCTTTGATTTCAAACTGCTCCTTGAAGTGAATTTAAAAGAGCATAGGATTTTAGAGCTATGAATTCCCAAACTTATGCACTGAGGAGACCCTTCACCCCCTCCCAGGCTCGTGCCCTGTGATGCCATGGAGCGTATTCCTGCACTCCAGCTCCTGCTGGGAAATCGCTGCCCTCGGAGATAGCTGCTGCAATGGGAAGCAGCTCATGTGCATTATATTTTCTGAAGTGTGCAGCCTCCTAGCTATACAAAGATCATGCAAATGTGGTATTTAAAAGAATATACTTTCAGAATTGTAGTTTTTAAATGAAAATGGCATCGTTTTGTTTAGAACGCGTTTCTCCCCTCACCCCCAGCCTGCCAAAGTGCTTCAGCTCGGCACGTTACAATAAGCACGATTTCAAATACGTCTGAGGAAGCAGCAAAATGGAAGACTGCCCTCTAACGTCAACAGAGCCACCAGAGGGGCTGAAATGCAGCAGAGGGCTGTGGAGGAGGATTGAAATTAGGGAGAGAAGATTTAGGTTGGATGTCAGGGGGAAATTCTTTGCTATGAGAGCGGTGAGGTGCTGGAACAGCCGCCCAGAGAGGCTGTGATGCCCCGTCCATCCCTGGAGGTGTTCAAGGCCAGGTTGGATGGGGCCCTGGGCAGCCTGGGCTGGCATTAAATGTGGAGGTTGGTGGCCCTGCCTGTGATGGGGGGTTGGAGCTTCACGATCCTTGAGATCCCTTCAAACCCTGGCCATTCTGTGATTCTGT
This sequence comes from Lagopus leucura, assembly GCF_019238085.1. Taxonomy (NCBI): domain Eukaryota; kingdom Metazoa; phylum Chordata; class Aves; order Galliformes; family Phasianidae; genus Lagopus; species Lagopus leucura. Next base: position 10,124,236 of record NW_024962256.1, read on the forward strand.
GATTCTGTGAAATGGGCCTCAACTTCTGCAGGTGGGCAGCATTTTGGGGTGGAAACCAACGTGTTGTAGCAGCAGTGTCTGCTGCACTGAAGGGCATGCAGCAAGAACTGCACTGCTCTGTGCCTGCACTGTGGTAAATACAGTTTAAAAAAAGGCCCCTGGGACTTTCTGGGGTTGAGGAAAGGTCTGTGATTATGCAAACATCTCAGCAACATTGTAGAATCACAGAATTGCACAGGTTGGAAACGATTTTAAAGATCATCCAATCCAACCACAACCTAACCATGCTACCCTAACAACCCTCCACTAAATCACGTCCCTGAGCGCCACATCCAAATGGTTTTTAAACACATTCAGGGACAGTGACTCAACCTCCCTGGGGAGCCTATTGCAGTGCAATACCCTTTCTGCAAAGAAGTTTTTCCTGATATCCAACCTAAACTTACCCTGGCACATCACCATTACCCCATCACAGTGCTGGGTTTGGGGAATGGGAACTGGCTCAGACCTGGCAGTGTCTAGCAGAGGCTTGACAGAAGGTGTCAGAAGGTATTTCAAAGAGATTTGCTAAGCTCTGCAACTATCCCGTTGCTGCAAGCTGCTGTATCTCCTTGTATTCCTACAGAAAACCCTTTAGAATGCCAAACAGAGCTCATTGTGTTACTACGTGGGTGTTTGACAAGGTGGGCTCCATGAGAAGGTAGGCTCTAAATACAAAATATTTTCTATTGTGGAGCCAGCTTTTTCAATGCACAGATCAAAGTAAGCACCAACTGGATCTGTTACAACTTCCTACTTCAAAAAGTTTACCCTAAGAACACTATTAAAAAAATAATACTGATCAGCCTTTAAATTAATACGTGCCAATGAAAGATTCCTGAATACGAGGCATGAATCACAGTTGGAACTCCAGCTCTGTTTACATCCACATCATCATTTCTGCCTTCTTGTGAACTGTCTGCTCCCGTGTTTTTGGAGTTGGTGTTGCACTGCTGGCTGATGGCAGACTGCTGGGGGTGAGGACCACTGCTGGTCCTCAGCCTGGGACTGTGGCTACCAAACCATGCAGGAGTATTTGGGGAAGTGACATAAAATGTTTCCCTCAGCACTCCCGGCTGCGGTGCTTAATTTTCTGATCATCCAGCCAGCTCATAGGAATATTCACAGGGGAAGATCACCAAGGTGGATGCAAATTCAGACATGATTGAAACATCAATCACTGGCTCACTGAAAAATATTTACAGTGTCTTCTAAGTTGAGAAAGGAATCATTTAATGAAATGTGCATGCAAGGGGGGTTTTGCGGGGAAATTTGATGCCTAACATTTGCACTCTGTGCAAAAGCTGTGCACTCATCAGGAACTGTGAAAGGCCAGGAAGGAAACAAAGGCCCAAAGGGTTTCAAAGAGGCTAGCCAGAAACCTTCCTTTTTCCATTGGATATTCCAGACCATAAAAAATGAAGTGATCTGAGAAGAATCAATCAATCTTAATGGAGTCATAGGGAGGAAGCCAGCCTGTCAGGCTCCTGTTTGCTCCCTTTGACTTGGGATCCATGCTGACCACCCATCTGAGCACCCAGGCCAGCGTGGAACACTGTGCAACAAGAAGCTGAGCTCCCATAACCATCCTATACATCTTTCTTTGGTTTTGCCACTTAACAGTACTTCTTAGTTTCAGAATTTCTTGCACTGAAGTTTCTGGTCATCCGTAAAAGAGAAGAGCAGCAAAGCAAGCTGAAAGCTAATGACTGTGATTTATAGACAAGTTGTCCCAGTTTAACGGCGCACACAAGTTCCTGTCTCTAAAAAATTGGTGCACTTATTTAAGTTAATAAAAGTATTTATCCTTTTTATTTCAGTGATTCTGAGATAATCCAAAGCAAGCTGGGCATTCAAGGTGCTAAGATGCCATAAAAAGAGAGCAAAGTGCCAAGCCTTGGAGGGCTGCTGCCTCACAGAATCATAGAATGGCCTGAGTTGAAAAGGACCTCAAAGATCACCTGATTTTCAACCCCCTGCTGTGTGCAGGTCACCAACCAGCAGCCCAGGCTGCCCAGAGCCACATCCAGCCTGGCCTTGAATGCCTGCAGGGATGGGGCATCCACAGCCTCCTTGGGCAACCTGTGCCAGTGCCTCACCACCCTCTGGCTGAAAAGCTTCCTCCTCGATGGATGGCTCCCAGATGGCAGTGCAGGTACTGATGGTGGGTTTGAGTCTGGCCTACGTCTCATCATGTCCTGCATGGAGGTGTTAACCCTGCTGCTGGTGGGGTGTCTGGGGCCAGCGTGAGCATAGGGGCACAGAGTTTGAGGTCTGCAGCTGATGGCCATGCTGGCTCTGCACCCAAGGAGCTGAGTAAAGCTCAAAGTGCTTGTGCATTGTTATAAGCATTTCTTTCTTGTGTTTTTTTTTACGTCTTAGCTGTAGCATGGTGTGATTTCCCAGACACAAAGGAGGTGTTCTGCAATGCATTGGCATCCGTTTGGGGTACATATGTGTAAGCTTAAGATGCCTACTAGCAGATGGAGCCAGTGCAGATGGCATGGCTATCACATATGGGAAGGAGTGTTTGATTCCTGCGAGTGGGAGTGCAATGTTATTCTCAATCTGAGGGGTCAGAAGTGCTCTCACTTATCACTTAGCATTCATTGGTACCTGCTATTTCAGGACAGACAAATCTGTAAATATTGCATGTCATGGCTCATTACCGGAAGCTTGGGTGGGATCAGCGTTCAAGTGGTATTTTGAGAGAAGGCATTCAATATCCTGGGAGTTATTTCTGATAAATGCTGATTAATTGCTATTTCTTTTTAATAAATATCATGAGGAGAGATGAAGCTCTCCTCCACACAGCCATAACCTGCTTTGAATTAAAATTCAGGAGAGTGATGGGAACACGCCATTGCTGAACGTGTGGGGAGAGCAGGGAAATATTGCAGGGCTCTCGTTTTCGAGAAACAATTCGTATTGCTCTCTTTCAAAACGCAGTGCACCGTAGTGGGTAGAGAGCAGTATTAAATCTGTCATGCTTTTATCATGTTCTTAACATCTTGGTTCGAAATCCAAATAAACTTGCTCAGAAAAGCAAGGATCCCTCTAACAAAGCAGCATTCTGGCAGCGTAAACAACAGCTGAGCTCGAAAGGGAACGAAACCCCCATATCTGTGCTCTCCTGCCATTATGTAACCTATTAAAAGCAAAGCACTCTGCTGCAGTGACTGAGTGCTTTTATTGTACGGATTTTCTTAGAATTTTAATGGAAGAAACCAAGTAAGAAGTAAGATTCTTTCACTTTAAAAGCTGGTGGAGTGGACTGTATGGAAAGTGAGCATGATGCCTTTTATCTTTTCCTCAAGAAAACACTGCCACCAGCTGGCTAATCCATGGTTTTGACTGGGGTTTTGTGCTGGAAAAACCCCACAGCTGAGATGGGAGGGGTATTTTAGGTCAAAAACACAAACTGCAGTCCAGACACCTGCAGGTGTTGTAAAGGATTAATTTAAAATTAGGAGTAAAAGAAATAGGTATAACCGAGGCGTTTGAAATAGATGGAGATCAGTTTGCTCTGCTTTCTCAGGTTCAGGGATTTTATCCCTGGTGGTGATGGCTCACAGGGGCTGGAAGGTCTGATGGCTGCATGTTGTGACAGCTGCACATAGTGCTGTTACGGCGTTTGGTGCCAGGGCTTTTGGATGGTGCCATAAATGCCATCAGCTCTTTCCTTGCTGTTTTCCTAAAATATCCGTGGTGGCTCAGAGATGTCAGCTGCGCTGACATTTCAATTGCCATGTTGGTTTTTACACCTCTGCTTGAGACAATTCATGTGCTTGAGATTCATGTGCTCTAAGCAGTCATTTCAGGTTCTCTGCAGATCCCAAGAAGAATGCGTGTCACATTTGTAGAGTGCCATAACAATCATGGGGAAGAGACATCTGGTAAATAGAGGCTGGGGTTTTCGGGTGCAGCTCCGTGCTCCAGTGGGATTCCCAATCATATTGTGTCCAAGAAGGGGAACACACTGCAGTCTCAGACACCACTCCTGCAGTAGATGTGCTTCATATTGCAGTAAAACCCTTTCCCTACGACTATGATCTCCTTTGGCCCCCAGTCGTTTTTTTCTTCCAATTCTTTCAGCTCTTTGAGGCCACGAGGAATTCCAGGCCTCAAATACTGCTGGTGCCTGCAGGAGGTCATCCTCTGTGCTTTGGAGCTTTTTGAGGCTCCATCTGAGTGGGAAGGGAGGAGATAGGTCAGGCTACACAGCCTGCATCGATCTCAGAGACAGGGGTAGCAGCAGCACCTTTCCATCTCCTGCACCATTCCTTTCCCCAGGCCTATGACAACAAATGATTTCTGCTTCCACTCAGTTTTCCTGTATTCCAGGCACATTTCGCTTAGAGCTAAGGGCCAGTGATGGTTTTAGTTTGTAAAAGGAGGTATCATTTCCAGAGTAGGAAGAAAACCAGCGCCTTCTGTATGTCGAGCATGTCTGGAACAAACTTACCCATGGAGCATTTATTTACTGCTTAACTGGATGTGGGTGCTGGAACACAGCCTGGGTGTGGGTCAGTGCCATGCTCCACTTCCCAGCTGTGTTGGCAGACCGAGGGAGGAGCAGTATGGGCACAGCAAGGGCAGATGCTGTGCCCCCTTCACAGGCAAAACAGAAACTCAGTGACTGAAAACAGCAGCATCTCCTTCTTTTTTACAGCCTGCAGTGGAAGAGTCTTTTATCGATTTCTTCTGCATGTCAATATCGCAGTAGAAACATTGCAATAGAAACAGCCTTTTCTTCTTAACATGCACACAAGCAGAGCAACAATTTAAAACAAGTAAACAAAAACAAATAAAAACCCCTCCTGTCTCGAGATGGATCTTTTAGCAATTTGATCTAAACCTGTAAATACTCCTCTAGATAAAGAAACGTTCTGCCCAAGGATGAAAGCTGTAGATGAGATCTGTCAAAGCAAAGAACTGAGGATCCAGCACACCTGGGGTTCAGGTATCACTATCCACCTTTAGGCTAAGGTCTGAAATTCTCTCCAAGTCAGTTTATCAATCATTAAGATGCGGTTACCCCACAGAGGCAGCCTTAATGAGGAGCAGATCTCTGTCTGTGACGTCTGAAAACAAGTTGGCGATGAGCGTGTTGGTCTGTACCAGAGCTCAAGTTCGTTCTTAATATCTGGGCTGTGCATGATTGTCTTGAGAGCTCATTAAGCCTAATCTCATATCACTTGTAGGCAGCGGAAAGCTGAATCAGCTAAGGACCGGTCCAGACTTTGAACCATGTTAGTAGTATATGGATGTTGCAAATATCCTGTCTTGAAAGGCAAGCACCTATAAAAGGAGCTCTCCCCTCTTTAAGTACCCTAAGGGAGAAGTTCAGCATGAGTCAACTTCTTATTTCTTTTCACTTAAAAGTAATTCCAAGTTTACATTAAAAATATTTACTAGTCATACTCATAGACTGGGATCTTTATGTTCTGTCTATATGTTTTTATTTCAGGTAAGTCTGAGACTGGTCTTCCCTCAGAATAAGAGCACAAACCAATCTAAAACTCAACGCTTTTAAAATCAATTAGATATGTGAGCTATTTATTGGAGGAGAAATAAAAACATACTGCAATATTTTCTGCATGAACTCTAAGTTTTTGCCAAGCTTTTCCTCTTACCTTAAGAGTACCAAGGCTTAAAATAATTCATGTTATTGGTTTTAACTAGAGGTAGTGATAAATTATTAAATGATCCCAAGTATTCTACAAGCATTATAGTTTCAAACCAACAGCCCACAAGTCCTGCTCAGGGCTTCTCGTGATGTATTATTCTCCCCAAACAAGCATGTGCTGCAACCTTCCGTGATGTGAGACCAAATTAATTGCTCCTGTTGTTCCTTGGAAACTAACATTTCTCTAATGATCCAATATCTCATTAGGCAGCACTAAAATACTGTTGCTGCTAAAGAGCCGTTTGCCCATAGAGGACCTCCTCGGCACCTGATTTGTTGTGAGCTGACAGCAGGCATAGTGCCTTAAAACATCCCAAAATTATAACTATGTGCACCTTCCACACCTAAGGAAGTGTGTGCTATTCTTCATATCTATTAACATGCCAAAACAGACTGTTGCAGTTCATCAAGTAACAAGAGTAATAAATAGAACCATGGAGTCATTAAGGTTGGAAAAGATGCCAAAAATCATCTGGTCCAACTGCCCACCTACCACCAGTGTTGCCCACTAAGCCATGTCCCACCCTTGCCCTAAACACCTGCAGGGATGGTGAGCCCACCACTGCCTGTGCAGCCTGTGCCAGCACCTGATGGCTCTTTCAGAGAACAGATTGTTCCTACTACCCAACCTGAGCCTTCCCTGGCTCAACTTGAGGCCGTGACTCCCCATCCTATTGCTGTTACCTGGGAGCAGAGGTCTACTCCCATCTCGTTACAGCCTCCTTTTAGGGAGTTAGAGAGAGCAACGAGGTCTCCCCTGAGCTTCCTCATCTCTAGACTGAACCATCTCATCTTATAGATGGACATATCCTGGCAGATCAATTGGTGTAATTGACCACTTTCCTCTGGGATGAAACTCGCTAGTCTAAAAGAAGCCATGTTTGTCCAGTAGTCCCATTAGTTTCTATAGCCCTCTTGAAGAAGGCAGTATAGAGATGTTGCTCCAGTCCCGTGGCTCTGGGGATGCTATAGGTGCCCACAGAGGCACTGCAGGGTGCGGGGACACATAAGGCACTTTCACCCCGCCTGGAAGCTCTTGTCCAGGAGGAGACATCTCAGCTTGCTGTGCTGTAATCCTGCCTTAGAGGGGAGGATTAGAGGAGGATTAAGCTACAGTGAACCAAGGTCACTCTATTCCCGAGTGACAGACTTCACACAGAGATTTAGTATAATTTAGAAAATACTGTTGACTTTGAGCAGCCGTGTGATTTCCCTGAGACTGCCTGATCAGACGCGGCCACAGCGCTGGGGGTTCAGCTTTGTAGGGGGGGATATTTCCATTTTCTCCTCTCTACTAATATTGAAAAAATCTGGGATGGCCATATAGGACCGTGAGCATCTCTTCTGGCTGCCTTGGAGACAGTATTGCTCCCATCTATCACTGCTCACTGAGGCTGGTTGGAGCTGCACTGGTGCATGGGTGCAGATGAATAGTTTTACTGAGAGCTGGCAGATAAAGATTTCAAATAAGGATCCATGTCTGATTTGGCAAAGAAAATGTATTTCGTAATTAAACAATAAGAACTCCCCCCTCCCCCCATACGCACACACACACAAAAGAATATTCAATGTAGAAATCATTGCAAGGAGATGCTTAGATACCCACCTCTTCCCAGCATCTGCAGAGGTCATTCTGGATTCCGAATTTACAATTCAATTAGAGCTTTCCTTATCAACAAAAAGTAATTGAATATTTGAATTCAGTTAATCAGCTGAAGTCTAACACAGGATATGAAATGGCTAAATCTCAACTGAAGATGCAATTGGCTGTAAGTTTGGGGCATTCTGATGCTGTGGGACTGCTTTATTTTCTGGCCACTGGCAGCTAGGCTGGCTCTGAGCTATCTGATAGCTTGTGAAGTGTAATTACAAGGGTAATTACACTTTTAAGTGCTTGCTTGTGTGCATCTCTGACTCTCTGGGTATGTATATCTTCTAAACTACAGATCACCTGTAATCTGCATTTGAGAACTCTGCGTTGTACAATAGTTTATTATGAGCTACTTAAGAATGCTGATTACACTTACAATTATCACCAAGTCTGAAAGAAGAAATAGAGCATTTAGTGGGGATGAATTGTGGTTGTTCTGCAAAGGCAGATAGCTGATGACAAGAGTCAGTCAGATGCTGTGCTGCAGCAAAAGCAGTGTGCTGGTGGGAGCACATGTGGAGCAGCCATCTCCAGCCCCACGTGGCTGAATCTCTGCAGGAGACCACTTTTCTCTCCAGGGAGACCACATCCTAGTCTGAAGACTTGGAAGCACCTCCAGGCTCTTCTGCATCATCGTGCTAATGTCCTCCTCCTCCTTCTCTATCCTTCCATTCACCGTAACTGTGAGTCTGCCCAGAAAGTGCATGCATGTATGGGGCTGAACCCAAGGCCCTTTGAGTTGAGTGGGCTGATCCTCTGGCTGATCCCAGTGGGCTTTGGATCCACTCCCATGGCAGTAACACAAGTTATGCAATATTGACTGTGTAATATTCATCTTCCTGTACAGACCTCATTAACTGTCCTTGCATTAGCTCCCTGATGCACTGAATAATTGGATAGTTTTCATTTTACAAAGAGAATATGTTGACCTTCAGTTAAATTCAAACAGATACTTTAGGGTACGATTTGGAAAGCTCATCCTGGAAAAAAAAGATTGTAACGTGTCGGGCATTACAAATATCTTTATTTTCTCTATATCTGTTTCTGGAGCCTCACTTCTGATTCAGCACATTAACACCTGCAAGAAAAGCTGTTTCCCCAATGTTCTTGGCAGATTTCTGCTCAGGATTATTTTAGATTGCAATGTTTTCTTGATGATAAGATGTAAATAAACCCAAAGGCTCTTATTCCCCTTTGGTAAATGAATTAATAGAATAAAAGATGAAGCAGGCTCTCTTAAAAATGTTTGCATACATTACACAGTTGTGAAGCTTTCTCACGCAGAAACATGAAAGTGGTGTTCACTGAAGTTCTGTGTTGCACTTTAGCAGGGTACCAGCTAAGCATCACATTATTAAGTTGACTTATTTCCCCAAGTCAGCTTTAAAACACCTCCAGTCAGCTTCAGAAGTGGAAGAAAGAAATATCTCCATCTTTAGGAGAAATGAGGGGTTACGCATGCTTGTGATAGAACAGTAGAAACGGTGATAGCATTTAGCAGAAGCTTCTGCAAACAGAGCTGTTACTTCTAGGATGGCTTCCTGACAAGTCCAGAACAAATATTCCGACAGTGAATTGACTTCTAGATTGTATAAGCCAAACGCATTGAAAAATGCTTTGTGTTGACTCAGTCAAAGGTTTTCTACATTGTTAACAGAGTCAGTTCTTTTGCTTTTCTAGAGAGTTATTTCTGTGTTCTTCAGAGCATTGTTTTTGTTCCTGCTGCAGGAATTAGTGCAGGAATAATCAGGTAACTCTTACGTATTTAATCCTGAGGAAAACCTTTTGTGGACTACAATGGGATTTGTATCAGCGCCTTAAAATTATACCTTAGGAATTGAAAGGTTTTCACATAAAAATTATTCAAGACCTCCCAGGCTAACAAAGCCTGCTGCTTTCTGTCATGTTTCCCATGGTAACACGAGCCTTTCAGAAAAGAGGGAAAGAACTACCCTGAGGGGAAAAAATAACGAGAAGAAAGGAAAATACAGGCTTATGAAACCACTTGTTTCCCAACGACTAAACACAGGGTGTGTTTTCATTACGTCTTTCTAATCCAGGCCAGTTTTGCCAAGGGGACATCTGCAGTCTTCATTGTGCCGTTAGCACATCGTGCATCAAAAGAGGTTTCTCCTTCTCCCAGGCGGCTCTTGACTGACTTGCAACAGTACCAAATGAACAAACATGGGCAGTTCTGATGTTAGGAGTCAGGAAAAAAAACATCACCCTGCGGATGTAAAGCTGAAAGAGACTCAAGAGGTGGCTCAGCCCCAAATCTTGTGTAGCCTCCAAGCAAAACCACGTTCCTCTATACAGCTAGCGAGGTGAGCATCCTGCTGTGGGAGCAGCAAAAAGCAGCACTGCTACCACTGGGAATGCGAAGGTCTGGTCTGTTTATGCTGCTTCTGGAAGATCAATTAGGAATTCTTCACGTGTCTCTTGTTGCCACTGTGTTGATCTCATTTTGCCTCATTTTCGGTGTCCAAAAAGAGCAGCTGGGCTGGCTGCTGGTTTCGTCCTTTGAAACAGCCTCCCTCAGTCTCCTCTTCCTGATATTAATCAATATCAGATCTTTCAACTTTTTAAAGGAAAGTCTTTCGTGGTTGGGTTTATTTTTTTCTGTTTGTTTGTTTGTTTCTTTGAAAGTTTGGTAGGTCAATCAGAATGCTGGTTTCATCTTCGATGCATCATTTTCTTCATGTCTTGCTGTGAGGAAAGATGCTCCCTGCTTCAAAAGCACCTTCCTGAATGCATACCATTTCCTGGCTTATCTAAGTTCATTTGTTTGGGTTTTCTTTTTTTTTTCTTCTTTATTTTTCCTATTTTGTGGCATTCTCTGTTCCTTTGTGAATAAGATCAGACCAAGATAAGATCCTTTTGGATCCACACTGAATTATCTCCGTGTCTAAAAGTGATCAACGGATGAATTGTAGCAACTGAAACCCTTCAATTACTACCAAAGATCCTGTTATCCTGGAGGGCTGGAGTTATTCACTCTTCACTCAATACTTTATTTATGTTCATGTTGTGGTCACTGATGCTAATCTGCCTGCCGAGTTCCTGTCGCCTTCACGACTGTTTAAAAATACATGGAAGCAGTGCTGTGCTGATCTCAGCACCTGGACACATCTATCTTCATAGAAAACTCTACAGACGTGGCATTTCTGTCGGCAGCCTGACTGCACTCCAAGACAAGATGCTAACGCAGTTTTTTTTCTGGCTGTGTTATTGATTGGTGGTGGAAGCTCCAGGCTTACAGGTTCGTGAACAAGTAGAATTTGCTACTCCAGTAATTTAAGAGCTGGATGTCCGATTAAACAGTCTTGGTCCCTCCACAGTAGAGGCAGAGGCCAAAGTGCCCAAGGGTGGTTCAACCCACCTGAGCAATGTCTCAAGAGGGTGAATCATCCTCTGACTTCACATCCATCGCCACATCATGTTAGAAAAGCCTGGGTGACAAAAATGTTCCACGTTTGGGCAGTCAACCTGCAGCAAGACGAATCCAACCGATTGCTCAGCCCTGAACAGACCATGCAGGACGTTGACACAGCTCTCAGCCCAGGCCAGTTTGATCAATCCCAAAGGAAGAACATATTACAAAGTTCAGCAAATGACACTGATGAAAAGGTTTTTCTCTTCCAAATTTCCGTGCTGCTTCAGAACAGCAAGACGTGAGCTATGTCATTAGCTTTGTTTTTCTCGTCTTCTTTCTGTGATTTTTAAAGCTTTGCACATAAGGCAGCTGGAAATGCTGCCATATTTTGAGGCAGGTGACATTTCCTTATCAGATGTACTAGACAGTTGATGACTCTAGTAATGCTCTAATTATGTGTAGTGAGTTGTCTCTAAGTGCTGTATGAAAATGCTTACTGCATCATTAGCTACCTTGTTGTTTACTAAATGTCTTTTATAATACTATAGGGGCCCAAATGAAGGTTGTGTCAGTGATTGCATTCTGAATTTCTATTTTTAGGGATTTGTAATTCAATCATTTATTTTCACTTTGGGCTGAAATCTGACATCCTGATTCTCAGCTGAGACTGAGTTTAATTACTAAATTTAAAAGAAAAAATCACTGTGGATGGATTATATTACTGGGTTTATTACTGGGGTAGTAGTTTTATAGCAGTGTGGGAGTATTTTACAGTGCCTTTCCCGTTTGCACTGGAAAGAAGACCTCTTTAAGGCAAAGGTTTTAAGATCAGAGGTGCAGATAGCAGTTAGATGTGTGCATATGCCTGAGCATAGAGTCATAGAATATCCCAATTTGGAAAGATCCTATAAGGATTAGCATGTCCAGCAGACAGGCACGGCTCGAGAGAGCATTGCAGGGGAGCCTGGTTTATGCACAGGCTGTGTCTGCAGCCTGTTTCTCAGTGGTAGAGCCCAGGGACATTGGAGCAGAGCAGAGTGAGCAGCAGGAACAGCTCCTGGTTCCTTGCAGTGGCTTGGTGCACAAATTGCCATTGAGCGCCATGGGGAACAACTCGCCTTGGCGCCCAATGGAGATGATGCCAAACTGACAGTGGCTATTGGAGCCACAGATGTTAACTGAAATAGTCCAGCTCCATCCTCAGCCCTGCACATTGAGAAGTAATACAGTGCCACAGATCTTAAGCGCTCATTATTGTTGGCTAATTGCTCCAATGTACACTCACTGCTTTTTCATCGTTTTGGGGGTAATAACATGATGCTTCTCCGTGTCCTTAGAAATGTTCAGTTGTGGCACCTTATAGTCGGTTCTTAGTGCTAAGAAGTTAAAAATATTAAAGCCTTTAATTGCTCAGAGTGAGGCTTCCTTCTCCCACAAAGATATGAAAGAAAAAAAAACATAGAAATTTCTAGAATAACGCTTTGTTTTCATGCTGTGCATCCTAAGCACAGATCTCCAGTTAAGCTGTGAGCCAAAATGGATTTTGTTTTTCAGTGTGAATGTATTAAACATGCTCGTCTGAAAAAAAAAATAATAATAATGCTTTTGAGAAGTCTCTGGATAGATGGAAATGTCAGTGAGATGTGTGCTGTGATGAAAAGAATACTTACAGCCCTGCACTAGCATACAACTGCCAGGGAATTTAAAATGAAATTACAACAATTTAAAAATAACACAAAGAATTTATTGGGTTGCTACAAACATATCCAAATGTGATCGGCTGCAAAAGGATTTGTGTTGCTGGTGAAGTAATTAGAATGGCAATCTGACACATTGTTTGGCAATGTCTAATATTAGTAATATTTTGTCAAGTGTTATAAATAATCCAGAAATAGCCTGGAATTATCATTTAATGGCTGACTCAGCTGGTGCTTCCTAGGTGATCTTTCATCAGTGCAAGACTACACAGTCATTTTTAAAAGACTTGCCATTGTTTCTTATAATTTTGAGAAAGCATTAATCCTCATAAAGTGGGAGACATCCAGTTTTAAAGCAGTGTCGCATGGACCCGATGGGACACATTGCAGATGAGCGAGAAAGACAGTGTGAAATATCTCATCCAGAGGAGAATGCAGATGCATGGGGAGTGCTCTGAGTCAGTGATGTCTGCCATTAGAGATGGTTATTATGAATATGTGGTGCACAGTGAGTTCTCCAGCTCAGGAGCAGTCCTTACCTCAGGTGCGTGTGGAAGACGTCTAGGAGTTCAGAGACCTGATGCTGCTCTTGGCTCATGTTGGTGGTGGGACATGGAGCAAGACCTTTAGGCCCACTCCCTGACCTTACAGACTCTGTCTCTGTCGTTCCTGCTATTGCCTTCCTCTGGCCACATGAAGAAGGAAGTACAAAGTAAGGACGGAGCTCCATAATACGGCACATGGAAACTGCAGGGAAGCCCAAGACAAGTGGGGAAGAGCTGATTTCGTCCTGCTACCTCGTGTCTTGGGTCTTGGGAGCATGGTGAGCTGCAGTAGGACCTCTCCCTGCTGTCTTGTCTTTCTTTAGAACTTATTTTCTCATTCTGCAATGCCATGGCTATGATATTGGGTACTAGGAGGTGATAAATACAAATTAAAAAGGGAGTCTGTGTTTATTAAGAGTTTTATTAAGTCAGTTAAACTTACTTTGCATAGCAGGACTTGATTAAGTTATTTAATTATCCATCTAAAATTCTAGACACAAACTTTAGTCATAGTCATCTAAATATAAGCACTGCCCTACTCATCCCTTGCTCCCCCTAAATCACTCAGTTTTAGTTATCTCCAGCGACTTGAGTAATAACACAGCACAACATCTTACAACAAATATTCCATTAACTTTTCTGTGTTTCAAAATAGATTTATAAAAATGCTTTTCGTGGTCTTTTCAATTACAGGAGAAAGCTGTACATCATGTCAGTGCCTCACATAATTCAACTGATAATCTCAGCAGTCAATTAAATTTTAAACGCTTCTCCATTAAATACTTATTTTACCATAGTAAATAATTTAACGTGTTTCCATTTAAAATTGTTTCACATCAGAAAGTTTTCGATCTTCTTTTTTAATAAAGTCACGTCAGCCTAATTATTGAAATAAAAGAACTTTTATTTAAAGATTTTTCTGCCAGTGCATTCGCTGCTGGTAACTCTGTACATACATTTCCATTTACTGTCTTAGCGATACGTAACAATAGATGATGAATAAATAAAACCATTGAAATCAAGAGACGAAACTGAAATGCACTGGGCTGAAATACACCTTACCAGTACCCTTCATTGGTTTCTACTCCAAGTTCCTTTGCAAAATGTGTATCTATTTAGTGTCACAGTTGGTAATGACCAATATGGCCCAAGTTATGGAATTACTTAGATAACATTCCAGTGTATTCAACTTTGATGTAGAATCTTTCTATGCTTGATCTTATGCAAATAGGCTCTTAATTTTTTGCTGATTATTTTGTCTTGCACTAACATAAATGTCATTTGAGAGTCAGTGTTCATGGAGAATTACTCTTCATATACAACTGACATCTGAGATTTCCTCTTTGCATACTGGAATCTGCCAGGTGATAAATGGGGAATAGATAAAAAGGTATTTACAGAAGGGTGAGGATAATGTTTTGTTGTTGTATTTGTCTTTGTTTTGTTTTGTTTTCAGAGGGGATGATACCAGTGGCAGCTAAAACTTTGCACTGAGTATCCAAACTCTATACTGAGTGGTAATGATACTGGTGAGGGGTCTGGAGCACAAGTCTTATGAGGTGTAGCTGAGGGAGCTGGGGTTATTTAGTGTGGAGAAGAGGATGCTCAGGGTGCATTCTATAGCTTCCTGAAGGGAGGTTGTGACAAGAAGGAGGTCAGCCTCTTCTCGCAGACAACAAACAGGACTTGAGGAAATGGCCACAAAATGTGCCAGGGGAGACTTAGGTTAGACAAGGAAAAATCTTTTCTCTCAAAGAGTGGTCAGGCACAGGAATGGCTGCCCAGGGAGGTGGTGGAGTCGCCGTCCCTGGCAGTGTTCAAGAGGCATCTGGAGGAGCTGCTATGAGATTTAGTGGCTTAGTGGGTAATAATGGTGACAGAAGGACAGTTGGACTAGATAATCTTGTAGGTCCTTTCCAACCCTTGATTCCATGATTCTATGATATAAGAAAGGGCTACAGAATATTAAAGTTCAGAACGATTGAACGGATGCTATTGCACATCTGATATCTTGAACAACATTCGTGTAGTAAGGCTAAAGAAAGGTGCAGGTAGGTAGAGCACATGGATGTGTGCAACAGGACAGGACAACACCAGCACGGAGAGTTGTGCCTGGCCCATCTGGAGAACCAATTTTACTTCCAAACACTGTTCCCTGCTACGTAACCCCAGAACAAATACAACCCTTTTTATATCCTGCTTTCCTTACTGGTGGGAGCAAACTGGAGCATGTGAAATCCAGATGACAAAACGCTGCAGAATGTATAGCCTGCATTGCTTTATTATCTTGGAACTGATGTGACACGCAGAGCAGGACTGCCCCTGTGTTAACACACCTGCTAACACTGGGGGTCTTGGCCTGCCTAAAACATACAAGTCAGGCTGGGAAAAGTCAACACCCAGAAGTTGTTTGTGCTGATTGCTAATAGACCAACAAGCCTTTAAAAATTATGTAAATGGGCTGGAAAATATTCTGCAGATGAGGATGTGCTGCAATTTCATTTCATATATTTATCTCATTAATTTCATAGCGTGCGTTGGGTTTTCTGAGCACCGCTCATGAGCATAAACTGCTTATCCCTCCATCACTGTCTTGACGTCCCCTTTTTTTTTGCTACAGGCTCCACTGGCCTCAGATTATTGTAAACTTCATGGACAAGGATGTGTATTTAGACAGCATCCAGCGTGGTGGGACCTTCTCTTGACTTTAGCATTGCCATGGTGAAAACAGCACAGAATAGCATCCTATGCAACATATGGAAAGTTGTGATAAGAATGTCTTTCAAGCCTCTTAATTAGATATGATTATGAGTACACTGTTGTCCTGCAAAAGATATTATTGAAGTCTGTGAGAAAAAAGTTTCATGGGTAGCGGACCAGCTTGAAGGAAACTTGCTTATTTCTGATTATTTTGTATTAATTAAAAGCTTTTAAAAAATTAATATTACAGTAAATGTAAATCTTTATGTTAGCATTCATCGCTGTTACCCTCAGGCATTCTCCTGTGGAACAACCGCAGAGATATCAAAGTTAATAATTTCTGTACTTCAAAGCACTTTAAATTTTAATCCAAAAACAAAACAATGTTTTTTTAGAGAGGAAGCAGAGGAATTGTTCATGGAGATGAGGTAAGTTTTTGGGAAAGCACCCTGTTGAGCTCTGTGCAGCCATGCATTGCAGCAGGGCTGCACCTCTCCCACACTGCAGCAATCTGCGTTGGAGGGCACAGACACATCAGGAACAGTATTGGGAAAAAAAAAATGAAATGTGTATTTCTTCTTTCTCAGAGTTGGCCAAAGGAGCACTTCAGAGGTGAGCAGGTCGGTGGACTTCACAGAATAGGGTACCATCCAATGAAAAGGAAGGAAATACAAACAGGCCCAGAATTGGTCTGGTGGTTGGGCAACCCTGCCCATGGCAGAGGGGTTGAAACGAGATGATCTTTGAGGTCCTTTTCAACCCAGGCCATTCTATGATTCTATGATGATCAAATGGAGAAGCACTGCTGGTGAGTAGTGTGCAATATCGGTGGTAGGAGTAGGACAGTGTGGCTCAGCAGCATGGCTAGCTCTTTGCCATCCCCTTTCTCTGTGCAGAAAACAAGTCTCTTCCAGCGAGGTTTAAAATATGCTGAATTTAAGTTTAGAAGCATCACAGGATGCGTCCAAAGTAAATAAAGCCTCACAGAGGGTGTTCAATTAAAAAGACACAGATGAAATAAATTTGGCCAAGCATGAAGCCATGGAAGTTCCTGCCCTACATGGCCTCCCAGTGGCACTGCCACTGAAGCCCCAGGTACCCATTGGTGACCTGATGCTCACAGCCTCCTGCAGCGTGCAGAAATACCTGCACTAAATATCCAACCAGCTTAGAGCAAAAACTTTCAGGGTCCTGAAGATCTCTGGGCAGCCTGGCCTGGTGGTTGGTGACCCTGCACACAGCAGGGGGTTGAAATTGGATGATCATTGTGGTCCTTTTCAACCCAGGCCATTCTACGATATGACTCTATGATCTCCTCAGCTCTGGGCTGCAATAGCCACTTGTTGCCTGCTGGATTGCAGCAGACACCATGGAGGGATAATGGTTCGCTGCCGCTTACAGTGCATGCATTTTATTTCTTTTTTGTGACTTCCTTCTGTTTAGCGCTCACATGGAGCCCATTAAATGACACAAATGGTGGATTTGGGTGTTTTGCTGTTGTTGCTTTTTTTGTTTCGTTTCGTTGTATGCATAAAAGAATCATAACAGTCCTTAAAAGCTGTTATTCCCCATGCTGGGAAAACACTCTTTAGCCACCTGCTGTAAAAAGTGTGTTCCAAATGGAGCATTTTTGTTACAAATAGTAACCCTTGGTGCTCAGTAGGTGTTGGCAGCTATCTGCTGTGCCTGCCTGTGCTCATGACCACACACCGTGGTGCTCTGCAGGCTCCATGCACTGGATTTTGCCACCGGGGCGCAGAGCAGCAGGAGATGTCAGCTCTGTGAGTGCCATGCAGGTGTCAGGGCACCTTTCCCTGTATGCTGCCTGGCTGAGCACACGATGCTGCTGACTCTTATTTATCCCTAGTGCCTATCTGAGTACATGACAGCCACTGCCCTGGCCGTTGGGAGCCAGCTGTCCGGGTGTTTTGCATCAGCCAGATATGGGGATGCGAAGCCGCATGCATGTATTTTCTGCTTCACCTGGTCTCCTATCTGTAGCCCAACGGGGGACTGTAAGCCTTTGGAAGACTCAGCCCCAGCAGCATCGTTTGGGAGCGGGCAGGAGTTGAGTGCTCCGAGCGCAGAGTACTCCGCGGTCACCTGGGGATGAGGATCAGCCTTTCCTGATGGGCTGTGGGACCAGCGACCTCTGCTGCTGCAACACGTGAGTCGTAGAACATTGCAGAGAAGCAGGGCAAGCAAGCGAATTGCTTGGTATGCAGAGCTGCTGACTTTTGGAGTTTACTATCTGGGGTATTTATTTATTCAAGCGCCCTATGCACCTCATTTACAACACTGTGGCCGGCAAGATTTTATCTGATGTGTGTTCAGACGAGCAGAATAGAATGATCAACTCCAGACATGCAATTTTTTTCCGTCTTTATTATCCCACCAATAAGGGAAAAAACAATCTAAAGACAAGAATTAAAGTTCAATATACGGCTGAAGTGGATGGGAGATGGCAGGGTTACTCCAGCACGTGTCCCTGCCCAGAAGCCCATGCCGTGGGAGCAGGGTTGGTGTGTGCTGGCCACAGGGCATCACTTCTTTTGGCCCCACTGTGTCACACTGCACCCTGCTCTCCTTGCAGACATTTGTCAGCACGTTATGATTCTCAGCAATTATTCATTTTTATAGGAAGGAGAATTTGTGGAGGAAAAAAAGGTCAAGGAAGATTAATAAGGAACAAAATGTCTAATAACTACACAATATTAGATGAAAATAGGAGAATGATTACTGCACACGCTGTGCTGCTTCATCTTATTATCCCACTTTAGTGGAATCCATAATTTACAACTTTAATAAACTCCCAACCTCTTTGGGCCAAGATATACATTGCTGTTATTTTTATTAGCTACATAATAATAAGAAGCAATCTGCAACATAATTGCCCTGCATAAGCAAACTTCTAATCACTTTTAAGAATATTTTTATGGCGACTAACAGGGACAAAACCAGACAAAGTGCAGCCCCGAGACTGCGTGTTTTCACCTCCAGGTTTCCAGCATCACACATTCTGCTAACGAGTAGAGGTCACAATTACCTTGGGATAGCTAACGGCGAAACTGGGGGATCAGTGCACCAAAGTTCAAATATTCAAAACTACAAATATTCAAATATTTGTATTAACCCCTCACCGGTTTTAAAAGTCCTGAAGAATTTAAGTGGGAAAAAAAAGAGATATGGTGTGATCAGAGGGTGGTGAGGCACTGGAACGGGTTGCCCAAGGAGGCTGTGGATGCCCCATCCCTGCAGGCATTCAAGGCCAGGCTGGATGTGGCTCTGGGCAGCCTGGGCTGCTGGTTGGTGACCTGCACACAGCAGGGGGTTGGAACTGGATGAGCACTGTGCTCCTGTGCAACCCAGGCCATTCTGTGATTCTGTGATTCCTGAATACCAGGCTCAAACTGGGCTTGGAACACCACAAGCAGCATTTTCCGACTGTAATTCAGAGCATGATTTAAACATTCACAGAAATTCAGAGAGAATTAAACCTTTGTCGTACACTTCCATAGGATATCTGCAGAGAATCCCAACACTGACAGGATTTCATTACCATGCTCTGATTTGCAGGGTAATTACATGGAACATAATAACACCTGTAACGGGCATTAAAACTCTATAAATAAGCTTTTCCTCTGGAGTTACTCCCCCCTCTCAAGTTAATGATTCCAGTCAATCTTTCTTATTTTATGAAGCAGTTTTTCAGCTGGTCTGAGGCCCCCAGCTTCTGCCTGAAGCTCAGCTGCAACAAAACAAAACATGGTCAGTTTTTGCCACAATCAAACCACCTGGGTAACTTTCCCAGGGCAGGCATCCCACTGCCTTATTTGTGCCTCCATTCAGCTGGTCTATTAATTAATATTAATATTATAAGATTTTTTGCTTGTGTTTCAGCTAACTCGAAACACTGGGAATCGAAAACTCGAATCACTGTTTTGTGAGGGTAGATTGTAGCCATAACCCATCAGCAATTCTATAACGTTATGTATTCAGCCTTCTTGGATGTCCATCATCTGGGAGGCTTTTGCTTGTAGTCCTTGGCTGTTTCAGTATGATCCAACCACTTACACTCCTCCTTCATTTTCTTATTACATTACCTGTGTCTCACTACTCTGAATACATGAACTGCTTTTCCCTTGTATACACAGCAAACCTGAACAGTATATCTTTCAAGGCCTTTCTGGCCTAGTTGCATCCTTCTCCTCTCGTTTCTGTCACAGCACGAGGCCATAGCACCTGCACTCATCCAGTCAATGGTGCTGACTTTGGCTGCTGCTGCTGAATGTCCTTGAACTAGCTCTGTTCCCTGCTGCAAAATCACCTTGCTGCCCTCTGTACTTCCCCTTTCTATCTCATCTCCTGGGATACCAATAAATAACCCCCTTTTTTCTTTTTTTTTCTTTTTTCTTCCAATATCACTTCATTATTTTCTTTGTGCCTCTATAACTCTTAGGGTATGTGTTCTGGGTGCCAGCAGTCACTGATGTGTACAGGCAAAGCCCTCTTTTTCAGCCAGGCACAACACAAACTGGACTACTACTGCTTCTGCTGCTACTTCTCACCTTAGAGAACTCCCTTTTCATGTGATAGATAGGAGAGAATGAAATAGGGGAACTTAGCAAATAGGAAACATCAAATCACATATAGTGGCAATACTAAGTCACTATCTGAAGCAGTGAAGGAGCACCTGGTGGGAAGGCAGAGCCAATCCAGGGGAGCTCAGGTGCATGCAGTGGAATGCAATGCACCTGAGTGACTGGAAGGGCTGCAGCCAGAATCCACCCCTTTTTAGATCTCATTTTAAGCTTGGCAGTGGATGCAAGGGCATCTCTTGTTGGAGCTCCCTGCCTACTTCTGGCCTTTCAAAGGTAAGTAGCTTTTTTTCTTTTATTTCTGCATCTGTGGCTTCTGCATTTGGGCTCATTCTCATTTGCTGTAGCCAAACATTTTTGCCACCCTGCTGTTATCATCCCACTATAGCATTACATTACAACACACCCAAACACATCAATTCCCCCAATGACCATGCACAGAACTTTGTTTGAGCTTTTGTAAGTTCTGTAGATGCTCTTAAGTTGTCTTCTGCAGGCCCTGGCCAGCACACAGCCCTCCATTCTCCTTCAGTGCCTATGGGAGGAAGAGGGTGGAACTGGGAATTAGCTACACCTAGAGCACCAAGCAGGCAAAAGGCAGTCAAGAGCTGGAGGAATAGGTTATACTTTGATTAAGTGCTCTTTCTCTCCTTGTTTCTTGTCCTCTGTGTGTCACACAGCTTATTAACTCCTGATTATTTCCTCAAGGTGCAGAAACTTATGTCATTAGTTAATGTAGGAGTATCTGGCAGTTGTCTCTGATTTCACACAGCACATTCATTTCTTAACATCCCTTTTCCTCTCCCCCAGCTCTGGCATTTGCTGCACAAGAGGGATGAAGTGAAGGAGCAAAAGCCCAAAGGGCCTCTGGTGAGCATTGATGCCAGGCCAGCAGTGCAGGGGATGAAGCTGGAACCAGGGCACTTGGGGCCAAAGCCAATGGACATCTTTCCTGGAGGCACAAGGAAGGAGAAACAATAGGACTTTTATCTTAACTGCAAAGCTTCAGCAGGTGAGGGGGGGGGAAACAAAAATAAAAGCACCCTATGTGGTAGATAGCAGTCATTTCACTTAGTGCTGCCCCTTGAAATGCATTTAGCAGCACTGAATAGAACAGCGTTGAGAAGGTTATGCATAATATGCATAGATCAATTTCCATGCATTGTTTAACTTACTAAATCTAATTCTCTTTTCCACCCACTACTCAATTTAATTTCCATGCATATAATGGATGGAATACAACACTCCCATGCCAGAGGCTAGCAGAAAGTCCAGGTAGAGGTCAGGTGAATGTCTGGAAACAAAACAAATTACAGGGAATGCTGATTGCTTTATTACAGCTTGTATCATCTTGTTTATAGAAGAAATAACTTCTCAAGTGATTGTTAATGATTTTTAAATGTTTTCACACTGTTGAGGTAACAGAATTGCTGTCATGATGAAAGAGAAACATAACACAACCTCTGCGTGTCCTTGTAAAATTTCAGTGGTTTCTTGGTGACAACCACAGTAATTAAAGCTGGAAAAAAGAACAGTATGTAAACCATTTGCACTGAGTCATAGCATGCAAATATTTTCCTTTTCAATTTGAGCTAGCATGAGTTTGGGCTCTGCCAGAAAGCTGCTTTGTGTGCTTTTGTCATGGGTGGTGATTGCTTGGTTTTGTGCAATGCAAGAGGGAAAACAATGCAATTTGGGGTTTTTCTTTTGAGGAGTTGCTCAAAATCTACTGGGGGAAAAAAAAAAATCTAGGAAGACATGTTCACTTTTTCAAGAATAAAGATTTACGTTTCCCAGTTCAGAAGTCAACTGTCATGTTTTTCCCCCCTTTGTACTCTCAGGAAAGTGGAAGAGCAGTGGAAACTCCTCATGTACACACTGGCACAGGTTGCCCAAGGAGGCTGTGGATGCCCCATCCCTGCAGGCATTCAAGGCCAGGCTGGATGTGGCTCTGGGCAGCCTGGGCTGCTGGTTGGTGACTCTGCACACAGCAGGGGGTTGGAACTGGATGAGCACTGTGCTCCTTTGCAACCCAGGCCATTCTGTGGTTCTGTGTAAAAAAAACTTTACAGTGGTAACATGCAGTACACCACTGGACTCGGAAGCCTCCAGGTGTGAGTGGGTTTCCATCACGCACTGACTGCAAAACAAGGGTTGGATGCATTAGATTTATCTCTATCTTATCTGTGAACTGAGAGATGTTTTAAGCTCTGTTAGTAATCTCAAAGTCTTTCATCAGCCATGTGGGTAAATAATTGCCTGCCCATGGGTTTCTCTAGGCTCAAGATGGTGTGATGCTGAGGGTAATCACAGCAAGGGCATTTTATAACCTGAATTCAGTTTGGCAGGTTCCCTGGCATGAGCATGTACCAAGTTTTCCTTCACCTGCAGGCCAGCTTGGTCCTGTAGGACATCAAAACTCATCAGGACCTGCCTCGTCAGCAGGGAAATCAGCCCATGAACTTGTAAAGCAAAGACATGCTGAGATGGAGCTCCCTCCTGCAATAAGCCTGCGTTGTTCACTGTGGGGCTGTGCTGCTACAGGGGAATGCATCATCCCAGTAGCTCCTCTCTGAGATATGATGGCCATACATTAGCACAAGAGCGTCGTATATTACCTGAGAGAGCTGTAGCTCTCACACCACGTTACGCCAATCCATCACTGAAGCAAGCTGTTGCTTTAATGATGTATTAGTGTAATAATCTGAGCAGGGCATACCAATGATATATTACTCAAAAGATGGCACCATTTTATGGAAGCTAGGTTCCAGGAAGATATTCAGTGTAATTATAGGCTGCTGGCTGACTTCTAGTGGCAAGAAAGTCAGCCAACGCACCCAGGATACAGTGGGAACTGCTTTCCCAGTTGGGGTTGGAATCACCAGTATAGAAATGGGCTTTCTGTTCATCTGGTGGTGAATGTTCTCTTCTCTTAGCTGCAGTGAGTCGTTTTAAATCTGTGCTGGTCACTTGGTGGAAAGGTCTAGATAGCAGTTACCCTAGGAATCCCTCTTAGTACAGAGCAGCTTCTTTCTAGGCCCAGGTTTCTGTTTCTGCTGTTCTCTATGAATAGTTCTTCCATTTTGTGATTTGCATTAGGACAAGGGTAACTATTTCTTGTAACTCACCCTTAGAAGTAATCTACATTTATCTTTGGTTTTGTGTCGTGCTGTGAGACTTTGGTGCACTGATGGTGAGACGTCACTTGGCTCAGTAAATATGGGAAGAGGTTAATTTTGCCCTCTTGACTATTTGATTGGTAAGAATGCATTTTATCACCAGAAGAAAACTGCTTGCCAAATATTACACGTTTATAACAGTCACTGTACTTTTGCAGTATACAGTTGGCACTGTTAGATCCCAGCTTTCCAAATCCCTGCTCATCTTGGCTTTTTACAGGAGCAAATTTAATCGTTCCTCAGGAGAACAAAATTAAAGCATTCGAATAGAGGGAAAACAAACAAACAAACAACCATAGGTTGTAGAAAATGATCAGGTGAACAATACTTCTTGTTGCCTCTGACTTCTGTGAGGCAGTGAGCTGCGTTTCTGACCTGGATGTGATCTTACAGGGGTTGGCACACCGCAGCACCAGGAGGAGAATAGAGCTGAGCATCGCCTTTCAAACGAAGGGCGATAGAATAATGGAACAGCCTGGGGGAGGCTTTAGCTCCTTTGATACTGATCTTATTTTTTATTTTTCCCCCCCAAATGGATGCATGAACTTATGTTTAACGTTATAATACCTATAATAATAATTAAATTGCCAGTGCTTCTCTCCAAGGTCTCGAAGTGACTTCACAGACAATTAGTCCCGCGAGGCTCTAAGTATTAACGCCGTCCTTTGTGCGGATGAGATCTGAAGGAAAAAGAGCCTAATTGGCTGAACAAAACCCATTAAAGTAAATGGGATGTAGGACCTGTGACTTTGAGTCTGCTGGCAGTGACTCAGAGCAGCAGCGTGCTGACATCCCCAGCCCTTCTCCATCCATCTTTCTCTCAGGCTCTGGTGCTACAAATATCTGGTATAGAAGAGGAGGGACAGGAGTCACTCTGTCACTGTAGAAGGAGAAGGAAAAGCCTTTGAAGAGGTGAGGAAGTGGGCTTTGTGGGATGTCAGGACCATAGTGCAGCTGATGTAAAAGCATTTTTCTCTGAAGTAACGTGCCTGGCTCTTTCTGTAAGATACACTTCAGAGAACAATTGATCTTGTTTCTTAGCAGTTACACCATATACAGAGAAGTACAGCCTAAAGTAAATAAATCTATATGGTATATAGCCAGGATCATCTTTTCCAAAGCAAAATCGTAGACTTGCTGAACCACAAACATGATCTTAAGGTGATTTTTACAAGAAGCAATGGCCTAAAACTTGACCATAGGAAGTTCCATGCAAACGTGTGGAAGAACTTCTTTATGGTAAGGGTGATGGATCACTGGTAAAGGTTGCCCAGAGAGGTGGTGGAGTCTCCTTCTATGGAGATATTGAAGACCTGTCTGGTTGCCTACCTGTGTGATCTATTGTAGGGATCTGCTTTAGCATGAGGTTTGGACTGGATGGACTCTTGAGGTTCCTTCCAACCCCTGCAACTCCGTGATTTTCAATTGCTGGAATCTTTGCAGGAATTGCACATACAAAATGCATTATATTAACTTACTTTGCCCTGGGGGACCGTAATTTTTTATTCATCCTTAACGTTATTTGCTTGCAATTTGTATTTTTATCACATTGGAAAGTGTAATAGAGAGCCTAAAAACATTCTAAATCCCCAGCAACTCCAATCAGCCCCTAGCTCGCTTTCAGCTGTGCACAGCTTCAAACCATCCAACAGCTGCCTGACTTCTGAAACGCTGCTGAGTTTCAGGTGCCTGGTTATCCCTTCCCTGTGCTTTGGCTGGCAAGTTATAGCTGTTCATAATGTGCAATACCAAAAATCTCCTTTCACTGAGGTTTTTCTTAGTGTCAAATACCTTTGCACAGGAGCAAACTGGGTTTTGCAAGGCAACAAATCCCTCTTAGTAATGTGTTGGAGACAGGGCAGCTGGTAGTAGAAGGTTATGAACCTGGAAGTGCTAACATTGCTCTATGTGTCAATGAAGTTGGATGCTTTTTAAATGTGGATTTGTTTATGTAACAGCTTGAAAATGAAGACTTAAAGGTGAGCAGTTAAAAGTACAAACGCTGTTAAGCAAATCTGTCGGTAAGAGGACCGGCATAAAACTTGATACTGCATACTGAAAGCAGGTAAGCTAGGGCTCCAACCAACATTCAGAGTCATTTGAGAGCAATTGGTTGGTGCTAAAGTGAATGTATCTTTCAAAGAAACACAAACAGCCAGCAGAGAATGAAGCTGTCTTACAGCTCCAGCTGCCCCCAAAGGAAGCCAGGAGCCTGCAAGGCTCCCCTCAGTGCCCTTCCATTGGATCTTAGAATCGTTAAAGCTGGAAGTGTCTGCTAGGATCCCCAGCCCACCCCACCATGCCCACTGCCCGCATCCCTCAGTGCCACATCCCCACGGCTCTGCAACACCTCCAGGGATGGTGACCCCACCAGTCCCTGGGCAGCTGTGCCAATGCTCAACTGCTCTTTTGGAGAAGATCAGCAGGAAAAGGACAAGGAGCCAAAGATGCTCCTCCCAGTCGCTCCCAAGAAGAAGTTTCCCATTATTTTGCTGAGCTTTGGGAGGAAATCAGAACAGGGATGGCTGAGCAGCTCCCCTCCCCACCCATCTCACTGGCTCCTGGCTGGCAACGCGCCCCGTGTTCTCTTTGATGGATGGCCTTCCCAGCCTGGGAAATAAATGGGCTTTGTCCACAGTCCAGCACAGCGAGTCTCAGCCCATTTGAGAATAAATCACAACGCATGATGTAAACACTTAGGCTTTCAAAAACAAAACAGGTCCTCTAGGAGACATGTTCTGCAATGTCTTTCCATTAAACATGAGTTTTGCAGTAATTAATAGCCTGCTTAGTAATGGAAGCAAAAAAAATAAAAAGGGTTTCTCAAGGGGTTTCTTTGCTCTCTATTGCAGCAGAACAAGATGCTCACAACTTGCTGCGCCTTGTGCAGTGGAACAGCTGCAGGGCAGCCCATGTTTGACACCGATCTCCTGTTTAGACCAGGTGAGCGATGAAAAGATGTGCCTTGGAAAAGCAGAATGTTGCAACCTGCTTGTTGCCTGTATGACCATAACCATTTCAGTTCTGAAGGGAGCACACACAGGATGTTGTGACACACGTGCACAAATGGTGATGCTCCAATTCCCCACACAGCAGTAGTTCCCCCTGGCAATGCCACCAGTAGAGACCACAGCATTTCAGGGAGGTGGTTGGAGTTGTGACACTTCTGTGTGCTTTTTGTGCTCAGTGTGGACAATGAATACTTTGGTTTCTCCATTCTTGCTGTCTCAACCACAGGAACTGCCTTGCTGCTGAAGTGGGGGGTGCATATCCCTTCCCTTTAGGTGCTAACGTATGGGAGATCTGTAGTAAGGGGCATATATCATAAATAAGCAGTCTCCTTATGTGTCATTAATGATATTCTTTCCATAAAATTCATGAAACAGTAATTCTTCACTTATTTTTCCTCAACCCAGGCAATGTTACGCTGAAGGCAATGAAGGCAAATGTTACGCTTCCAGAATTCAACAGACCAAGGATGCTCCATATCAATAGATCTGAACACCATTAACTCAAAGGGATCTTTCTACATGGGATCGCTAATGAGCTGAAATAAAATAAGAAGTAAAAGTGAAAGATAAAGTGTTTAGTGGACAAAAGAAGATCAATGCTTGAATGCATGTTTCACTTTCTTATAGACAGACTTTCTGAATAGTTAGACTGAAAGAAAACATAATGAAGGAATGTGTGATCTTACCACGCTGTGAGGGCATTAGTGCTGTTTGTGCTGAAGCTTTTGCTGCCCAAACCTTTGGTGTATGCAAAGTCTATTGCTTTGAAATGCAAATAATGGAAAAAAACGCATACAACATTTAAAGACTGCTTACAAGAGTGGATAGTGATAGGATGAGGGGGAATGGTCTTAAACTGAGACAGGGGAGGTTGGGTATTAGGAGGAAGTTTTTCCCCCAGCGGGTGGTGAGGCACTGGCACAGGTTGCCCAAGGAGGCTGTGGATGCCCCATCCCTGCAGGCATTCAAGGCCAGGCTGCATGTGGCTCTGGGCAGCCTGGGCTGCTGGTTGGTGACCTGCACACAGCAGGGGGTTGGAGCTGGATGAGCACTGTGCTCTTTTGCAACCCAGGCCATTCTATGATCCTATGACATTTCTCTTGTGCAATGTGGCTGCAGAAAAGTGTTGCCTGAGCTCTTGTGAGTTGGAGAGTTAACTAAATTAGAATATGTTGTGCAATCTAAATATGGCAGTCTCCAGCAGATTTGTCTTCCTATGAGATACATATTTCAGGTTTAAATTATCTGAATTCTAATTTTAGAGTTAATAGAATTAATTGCCATAGGCCAATTGTCTCAAGCTTGATTGGCTCGAAAAATGTCCATTAGTTAGATAATAATTGTCACAGCAAACGAGCAGAGCTGCGTGAAGTCCAAAGTAATGTTTGGGTGGGCATTCATGGTGTCTGATGGATTTCCTTCTGTTTTGCTATGATCCGAGTAGTTCACCTCCAGTTATTTGCTGTTTCTCACTGTGTGTTTATATGTCAGCTGCTCCCACTTCCTTTTAGTTGAAACAATTAGGGTGGCTGGTAGTGGTATTTGATATGGGATCTATCACACTTCTTTTCTGCTGTGGTTTTGAGGCATGGAGTAGTTTTCAAGGTTGTAATTTCAAGGTATGAGAAATAAATATGGGGGAAAAAAAATAGTAGCATTGATATAGAGTGCCCTGAGATTCAGTGTGGTGGCTTTGCTCCTCTGAAGCTGCTCTGCTGAGAGGGAGGCAGGCTTCCTTCTGCAGGCTGGGTCTTGTGCATGCAATCATAGAATCCTTAGTTGGAAGAGACCTCTGGAGGCCATCCAGTCCAACTCCCCTGCAATGCACAAGGACACCACAGCTCCAGCAGGTTGCCCAGAGTCTGATCCAGCCTGGCCTTGAAGTCTCCACGTATGGGGCATCCACCACATCTCTGGGCAGCCTGTTCCAGTACCTCACCACCTTCACCAGAAAAGACTTTTTCCTTATACCCAACCTAAATCTGCCCTCTTTATGCTTGAAACCATTTCCCCTCGTCCTATCACAGCTGGCCTTGCTGAAGAACCTGCCCCCTTCTTTCCCTTAAGTTCCCCTTCAGATGTTGAAGTCACCTTTCGCTACAGGTGTTGTGACCTTTTAAGCCACCTTACCAAGACAATAAGGGGCAAGTGGTACCCATATACAGCACTAATTATGGAAGTGCAGGTGAGCGGGTGGCCACGAGCGGTTGTCACCCACCACCCCACACACCTGGGAGCAGGCTGGACCTGGCAGTAATGATGCCTTTAGCAAGCCAATTAAGCCGTGCTACTTGATGAGGATGTACTACACAGCTTGCAAACGACACGGGGTCAGCAGTGCTTCTGTCTCTCACGCTTGCTTGTTAGCACACCTCATTTCTCGGGCTTTAAGCCGCCTAATTGGATGTTGCGGCGGCGGGAGGAGGGAGGAAGGTGGGAGTACTGAGGGGAAAAGCAGCTCCTGGAGCTCATCAGCCGCGATGATCGCTAGATGGCATTGCAAGCACACCGTTACCAGCGATGGGCTGGCGGCTGGGGATGGGGATCGAGATGGAACTGGGGTTGGGGCTGGAGATAGGAATGGGGCAGGGCTGGGGTTGGGACTCAATTTAAGGCCTGGATTGACTATAACCACAGAACAGCCAAGGATGCTCCTTGGTCACGCTGTCATCATGCTTTTTATCATGAGATTTTGGTGAAACTCTAAAGGAAGAGAAGAGCAAAAGTTGTAAAACGATACACTTCTCATAACAAAACTACTTTTTCCCATGGGTTCTATATCATGAAGCAGGCAAGGAGTTACATTTGGGTAAGACTGCTGCTTTCTGATACGGAGTTTTTGTGAAACAAGCAGTCAGTGCCACCAAACACATTGGGCACGAGGATTTTTATGCCCTGTGGTGTCAGCTTTACTATGGAAGGCAGAAGGTAATGAGCTCCCTGTAGCAGTGACACAGAACACATTGTGACCTGAGAAGCGGGAGCAGCCCTGAGAGCCCTTTGGGCTGTGCATCAGTGTGGGATCAGCCAGAGAAGGGAAGATAAATAAAGGCAATGTCTGGGGGTGGATTGCTGAACTAATTTCATTGCAGCAGGTCCTTTACTTTGCAAATAGGCTTGGCATAAGCCTATGTACCTATGTAGGTGCTTAAAGTGGGCTATAATGCTAATACAGATGTATGTAAATGGGTTATAACACTCGTATCTCTATACAACATAGACAACCTATAACATAGGTTATAACCCTCCTGCCCCAGGGCATAAGCTATCCACTGCCCTCCATTAGGAAGCAATCTGACCCACACAGCAATTCTTGCATCTCCTCTGAGAAGGCATCTCCCAGAGAAAGCACGTGGGATCAGACAGAGCTGCCAGGGGAATGTGAATATTAGGCACACAAAGGGTACAGTGTATGGTTTAGAAATAGTTCAAACATAAGCATGCTGCTCAAAGTGCAAAGATCTATTGGTACAGGTATGGGAAGCCACCTCAGTTATTTGAATTCCCTACCATGGTCAGGAGCCCATTTACCTTTACCTCTCTATAACTACGATTGCTGCTAAACCCACACCTTATTTCTGTATGTCTCGGGAATGGTGTGAAATTTCTAAAAGATGGATGGATTCTAAAGCGAGAGAATGTTCAGAAATGCAACTGAAAATCGAGTTTTCATCAATTTACATCTTCTGGCAGAGAAGAACAATTGTAGATGATTTCCTTCTCACTGCTTTATCAGTAGGAAAAGCATAACCCAAAAGAATGTTGTTACAGGAGAACAAGAGATGCAGAAGCAAAGTGTTTATAGGATGTCAGGCACGTGGGTTGGCATCGACCAAAGCAGAGTACAAATTCAGCCCGGAGTTTACTACCAGCAGTACGAAATGAAAGCAGTTCCAGCTCTCGCAGCAGGGTGAGCAGACAGCCCCCGTTCATCGGCGTGCCGCAGCTCTGCCTGGTGCTGGTGGGCAACCTGCGGGTGGGCACGGCTCCAATTCGGGATATTCAGCATTAGGAGCTCACGTGCCTTCGTGGCAATCCTAGCAGGGGCACGGCATGGTGCGGAGGGAGGGGTCTCCGGGGGAGAGGACACGCGTGGGGCGGGGGCGGCCTTCCCGCCGCCGGGCTCGGGGCAACGCGGTGCTGGCGGAGGGGCCGCGGGCGCTATTTAAGCGGGCGGGGTGCGGCCGCGCCGTCGGGGCAGGCGGCTCGGTGCCGGGCTGAGCTCGGTGCCGCCGGAGCATGCACGCCTTCGGGCCTCCCGCCGAGCCGCCCCTCGCCCGGGAGCTGCTGGACGCGGCTCTCCGCCCGCCCGCCGGCGGTCCCTACGCGTGGCTCGGCGGCCCCGCCGCCCCCTACCCGCCCGCTGCTCCGTTCCCACCGCCGTGCCCCGAGCGGGGCTGGACGTCGCCGCTCCCGCAGCACGAGGGTCCCCGCCCGGCACGGCCGCCCTACTCGTATTCGGCGCTCATCGCCATGGCCATCCACAGCGCGCCGGGCCGACGGAGGACCCTCAGCCAGATCTACCAATACGTGGCCGAGAATTTCCCTTTCTACAAGAAGAGCAAGGCGGGCTGGCAGAACTCCATCCGACACAACCTGTCCCTCAACGACTGCTTCAGGAAGGTCCCGCGGGACGAGGATGACCCAGGTAAGGCGGAGGGTGGGGACGGGGCGGGCGGAGCGGTGCTGCCCGTGGGTCGGGGCCGGAGCGATGGGCGCCGCACCTTTCCTCTCCCATCTGCAGGTAAAGGCAACTACTGGACGCTGGACCCCAACTGCGAGAAAATGTTCGATAACGGCAACTTCAGGAGGAAGAGGAAGAGGCGTCCGGAGGCCGGAGACGGCGGTGGGGCTGCGGGGAGCCCCCGTGTGAGCACAGCCCCCGGGCACGGCCAGATGCACTGAGGTGGAGGAGGAAGGAGTGTTTTTGCGATGCGTAACTGTACATTTCTGTAGGTCTATAAATAGAGAGATGAGAGAAGGAGTGGGATGTGTGTGTGCTTAGGGTGAAGTGAAGGCGGGAGGGCTGTGGGAAGCGCTCCCTATTGGGACTCAAAAGCATCCAACGCACGAGTCATGGTGGAACGTTCATAGAATGGTTTGAGTCGGAAGGGGCCTCTAAAGGCCGTCTGGTGCCACCCCCTGCGGTGTACAGGGACACCCACAGCTCCATCAGGTGCTCAGAGCCCGGCTCCTGACCTTGGGTGTCTGCAGGGACCGCTGCCACCTCTCTAGGCAGCCCATGCAGTGCTTCACTGCCCTCTCATATCCAGTCTAAACTTCCCATCTTTTAGTTTGAAACCACTTCACCTCGACCTATCGCAACAGATGCTGCTGCTAAAGAGTCTGTCCCCTTCTTTCTTGCAGCCCCCCATTAGATACTGAAAGGATTCACCATGATGTGAGCTGGGTGGGATGGTGGCTTTCCCTCCCCCTTGACAAGAGCAGCCTATCCCAGCCCTGCCCGCTGACCTCCTGTCCCATGGATGCCCAAGGTGCCTTTCTCTCCTCTTTCCAGGTGTGCAGCTGGGATGCCCTCACTGCAAGGCACAGCTCTCAGTTGTGGTTGGGGTGGTGTTGGGCTCACTGAGTGGGGAGGGACAGCGGGACGTGCGCCTGGAGCTGGGCATGGCTTGTGGGGCAGCCAGCCCCACATCCTCTATGGCATTTCTGAATAAAACCCCTTTATTTTCCCAAACACAAAAGATGATCTTTGTGTCAGCCCGTGGAGCTGATGATAATTTATCCAAAGAATTTCAGATTTAATCGAGCATCCAAAATGATGCTGGATCCCTGCTGAGGAGCCCTTTAATTGCTGGGTTTGCTGCTGGCCCCCACGATGAGTGCTTGCAGGGTGCTGACAGCCTGTGGTGCGCGTGTCCCCGTGCAGACCGAGCTGTTTGTTTAAAATGCCTCTGGTTTACCCACTTTGTCACACAGACACGGAGTTTCTGTATCTTTACGAAGCCTCAAAACGATGCGACATCTGCATTTTTATTAAATATCTGAAACAAGAGGGTTTTGGCCACCTGCTCAGGGTGTGCTTCCCCTGCCCAGCTTTCTGTTTGTTCTTTGGGTGTCATGGAGTTTGAAGAAAACCAAACTGAGTTCTATAACCTGTCGCCTTTCCCTTCTGGTTCTGTGTCCTCCATCCCACTCCTTGCTTAGGACAAAAATTTATCTAACAACAGTGTTATTGCTGTGGTTGTTAGGAAAACACCCCTGAAACAGAAAGCTAGGGTGGTATTTTTTCCATTATAAGGGAACTGGCCAAAAGACAGAGTAAGCAAACTGCATGAAGCCATAAACTGTGTTGGAAATGCAAATCCCTGGTAGAGAGCCAGCTGTGTGATCAAAGCTTTTGATGGTCCATTCAGTAGTAAGTAGGATTACAAAACTTCTGGTTTGCAAATATCCAAATTCAGTAGACTGTAAGTAAAGGCAATAGGCAACTGTACTTATCAGTCAAAATCCCATGTGATTTTTATGCATTCAGATTTCCTTTTCTGCTGTTTGTAAAAACAGCAACTCCAGAGTTGCTTTTAAGGTATTCCAGGTATAACCTGCTTGTTTATGTTGTTATTTTCCAGCAAGAAGACATTTAAATTGTACCTCCTATTTCTTTGGAGAATGATACTTGAGACTTGAAGCTCCCATTTTGGCAGGGTAACTTCCAGGTCCTGCATGACAGGGAGCAAGGGATGTTAGTTTGGTGATCAGCTGCATTTCAGGCTCCTTTTTTTCCAGGTGGCTGAGGGTTGTGCTCAGTGGGTCATGCAGAGAGCAAAGAGGAAGGAGCCTTTTGTCTTTGCAATAAAAAAGGATGTTAAAAATTTGTGAATTTCTTGGTGAAAATAAGTATGTGTTTCAGTCTGCTTGGGGCAGAAAAGTGGCAGTGCCCCTAAGTAAAGGCATCAGGTGACAAAGCTCTGCTCAGTCATAGAATCATAGAATGGCATGAGTTGAAAAGGACCACAATGATCATCTGATTCCAACCCCCTGCTGTGTGCAGATCACCAACCAGCAGCCCAGGCTGCCCAGAGCCACATCCAGCCTGGCCTTGAATGCCTGCAGGGATGGGGCATCCACAGCCTCCTTGGGCAACCTGTTCCATGCTCTCAACAGGGCAGCTGTGGGCTGGAGGGAAAAGGGCTGCCAATACAATGATGTGCTGTGGTCAAACTTTGCTTGGACCTGGTGTCCCACAGGTGTGCAACAGCACAGCATCCTGTGAGACGTGTCCTGCTGTGACACACAAAGTGATTTGCTGCTGATTTCATATGGCTCAAGCTTCTGACAGCCTTCTGAGCCTCCCCACACTCCCAAACACACTCTATAGCCAAAGTCACACTCTGCAGTGCCAACCCAACCAGACTGATTTAGCTTGAGAAGACCTGCAGGAGTTCCTCTGCTTTGTGCAAGAGGGACACAACTGCACACACAGCAGGATGGCCCGCACAGAGCAAGACTGAGTGTTTGCAATGCAGTTAAACCAGAGCGTGCTGGAGGCCTGGACTTACACTAATATGCAATGGAAATGTTCGGAACTTACGTACTTGATGGCTTGAAATGATTATTCATCCAGCTTCTGTTACGCTTCCTATCTTCTGCTTTTCACAGAGTAGCACTGGCAACAAATGACAACAGCTTTGGAGCACTATTGAGAGCTGAAACTGAGAGCTTAGGCTTTATCCAGCCAGCTTCAGGCCACCGTTTCTTTACCCTTGGGCAGCACATGGGTCAGTGTAGAAGAAGGGGCTGCTCACAGACAATGGCCATCTTCACAAAGAACAGCCAGGCGTGATCTGCTTCTCATCCCTGGCACTTCTCCCTGATGAGAGGCACTGGGCGAGGCTGGGAGGGCACAGTGACCTCCTTCCCTCTCCCAGGGGTGCAAGCAATTTCAGTTGCTTGCAAGCAGTGCCTGCGGGGCGTCTGCTGAATTAATGGGAGGAAAGGAAAAGCCTGGTGAGCTCCCAACACCAACAGAGCTGGCTCTGCAGCCCATGCTGTCTGAGCAGGGCAGAGCAGGAGCTGGAGAGAGAACTTTCATTTCCTATGAAAATTTCCAAATCGTCAGCTATGGTTGATTTACTGAATTTGATTCCTTTTGTTTTAATATTATTTACATCAACGGCAACAATTCTCTGTTCTTACCAAGAGAAGTCCATAATGAATGCAACCCAAAAGTGGTAAATCAAGTTAATTTCTACTTTTTGTTCCCTTTTCCATCAGGTCTAGCACTTGCATGCATCTCATCGTTACTAACCATTACGATTCCCCTAAGCCTTACTGCATCACAACTTTGCTTCCCAGGACTTTTTGGCAAAACAGGTACTGTCAGGTTCTGTACAGCCGGACTGTTCAGGTGATATCATCACATATCACACTGGATTTTAGTCTGTTCTAAATCCAGGCTCTGCAACTACATGTTTTAAAGTCGCGTTAATTGGGAGCGCAAGTGGGATTTCTGAGTTCTTGAGGAATTCAGGGTTTCTTACCTCGCCTATGATTAAAGACCACTGGGTGGGCTTTCCCTGGGCAACCTGGTCTGGTATTAAATGTGGAGGTTGGTGGCCCTGCATGCAGGAGAGGGGCTGGAGCTTGATGATCCTTGAGATCCCTTCCAACCCAAGCCATTCTATGATAAAGATACTTTCCTCACAAATAGATCTCTACGTTGAATCTGAGTTTAAGTATTCTAGCCACTGTCTTGCCGTCAATCAGACAAGAGCTGAAGGGAAGATGAGACTGGTGTTGGCTTTGGTGGTATGTCCTTAATGGGGATTGCAGTCTCCTTAGTCCTTTCTGCTGCAGTGTGTGAATGTTACAGGAGCATGTAATCTTCACGTGCCCCAGTATTCATCTGCCTAAAAGCATTAATCTGATCTTTTCAGCAGCTCACAGTATCATTTTTCTTTCAAAATGACAATACATGACTAAGCTATTTATCTTTTTTTTTTTTTTAAGGAAAGCACTTCTCTCTCATCCATATACCCAGACAGAAGAAGGGAAGATTTTTCACTTGAGCGTGATTACTGCTGTGCTTGCTGAGTGATTTCATCCTGCTGTCTCTGTCAACATCTTAGTTCGTTTATGAATGTCAGATTTTGACAGAACTGGTACATTTTGTTTTATTTTCATTGAGATCTTAACTTGCACAGTGCTGCTGCTCAGGCAGGGTCCAAACACATGTTAAGCTCAGGCGTTTTCCAGTGTTTTGCTAAGATTAACACATTAATTTTTCTTCAGCCTCATAAAAGCCAATGCAGATGTATCAGCTGTTGAGTAGTTGGTTGGTAGTATCATAGAATCATTGAATGGCCTGGGTTGCAAAGGAGCACAGTGCTCATCCATTTCCAACCCCCTGCTGTGTGCAGGTCACCAACCAGCAGCCCAGGCTGCCCAGAGCCACATCCAGCCTGGCCTTGAATGCCTGCAGGGATGGGGCATCCACAGCCTCCTTGGGCAACCTGTTCCTATAGGAACATAGGGAATAGGTTGCCCCAGGACAACCTATATTGGAATGGCAGGATCAAAGAAAGGCTTGGGTTGGAAGGGATGTTAAAAGCCACTCAGTACCACCCATGGGCATCTCCCACCACTCCACATGCACACTGTGCCAGTGCCATCCTCATAGCGAACAGTTTCTTCCTTATACCTGATCTGAAGCTCCCCATTTTCAGTTGTATTTTAGCTGTGAGTTTTACAATAAGCATAGTCCTTTACTGTTCGCTCGGATGTGGTTTTTCCCTTGAAGTGTTTTCCGAAAGATCAATAAATTTTATCAGAGATTTCATGAAATGTCCTATAACTCTACTCTGGAGCTTCTCGTTTGCATAAAGACAATTTTCCTTAAGCCTGAATATAACTAATGGCTATTTAAAAGTTCTTTATGGTGCCCAGGTGTGTAGGTGAGCATTACCACAGCTCAGCCAATGGCTGGGCTGCCCAAGCTGCGTTAACCCAGCACACAGGAAGCCTTGGGGCAGATGGGTTTGTGTTGCCATGAAGACGGAAACAGCCTTCAGAATGGAGATTTTTAATACTTTAATTAAAGGTTTCAGATTCATTGGAGTCAACCCTTCAGGTTCCCCTTGTAATCCTGACCAGACTCATGGCTTTCCCTTGCACTCCTTTTTCACACTTCTGCTTCCATAATGAGATAATTAAACAGCTCACAGTTTGTTAAGATACAATAGATGAAAGCAGGTTTTGAAGCTGGTGATTCAGGACTGCAAACCAGGTAATCGTGGTTTCTGACTACTTCATACAACCTTACGGGAGAGATTTTGTCCTTTTTTAGTGGAAGAAATTGTTCAGAAAATCATACCTATTAAGAACAGGGTGTGCTTAATTTAATTCCCACTGAGGCGGTTAGATTTCAATATTTAACATCAAGGAGTTGCTCAAAGCTTTTCCTCAGCTGGGCTTTTATCATAAATAGGTGCACTGGTAAGTGGCTGTGCTGGAACCCATGTGATGATTGCAGAGCAGAGCTATAAAACAACTGGGATCCAGTCAGGGGAACGGGACACAAGCACCAGCCAGCAACACTTCTGCCTGCTTGCTAAAGCACGCAGTGCTCTCATTGGCACTGGATGTCATTCAATGGCTATTTCCATTTTTTGTTTAAAGCAATTTCAAGTGCTAGCCGTTCAAAGAATTGTTGTTTAGTTCTCCCTTTTAAAGAAGACACTGCACATGCAGAAGAAAAGTCTGCTGACAGCAAAAGGAACATAGGAGTGGGGGCTCTAGCAAGCTGCTTGTTGGGATCTCCTTAAATTACATCATGGTAATGAAAATTCGACCTCCATATGTCAAAATTCATTAATGGAAAGGCACATGCAAGGCAGCAGGAGTTTTTTTTCTGCGAATGTTAGTAGCCTGAACTCCTCTGGTGTCCCCTGCTAGCTCTCATCTTTATCATAGAATCATAGAACTGCTCAGGTTGGAAAAGACCTGAAAGACACTGCTCGTGGTCCAAGGCTCCTCTTACTGGGAGCAGAGATGAGGAATTGCACTTCTGGTACTGCTGGAAACGTCAACAGATTTGGAGATCTCCTTTCCAGTTCAAGTTCCCATTTGCTTATTTTAGTCTGTTTTAGGCATTCGTTAATTTCCTTTGGTATCATGACACCTCTCCCCATTTTCAGTGCACCACCCTGAAATGATTATCTCAAGATTTGGCCACGAGGTACAGAAGAGATGTGATCAGCCTGCCAGAACAAGAGTGCCTTTTCAAACAACAGGATGCAGCCTTAATTTTTGCCACAGAAATACATACATATCAGATACTGAATGCAACTTTTAATAATTGCACCTCTTTAAAATCTACCTCAGCTGTGTTTTTCATCCATCCAAATTTTAAATGGAGAAATATAACCACAACTTAGTGGCAGTACCCACACCGTCTTCTGTTTGGTCCTTGAGGGGATTCCATGGGGCACAGTCTCTGTTTGCTGGTTGGGAGGATGATTTGGACACCTTTTACTTAGAATTACTCTGGGAATTACTCATGGAGCAAAGAAATGCCAGTCCTGCTACAGATTGAGCCCTGGGCGTGCTGACAGCAAGGCAAATAAATCCCAGCTGCCCCTGAGGGCACCGCGCTGCAAAAGATGAAATGCATCACCTGCTATCCACGTTTAATGTCCATACACCGTGTGGATAACACAACTCCACACACCGTTCTCTCATGGGTGGGGAGTGTGGGGGCACAGAGAGAATGCTGCTGGGCAGGAGCATCACTGAGGATGTGGAGCAAGGTTTGGTTCCTGCAGAGATGGGCACCTTGCACCAGGCTGGGCAGCTCACTGTAGGTGTTTGTATTTTAAGTCATGCTGGCCTTTTTCTGCTCTATTTTCAGACTTGTACATGTTACTGGGGATAATTCCTAGATCACATCTCAAACCCTGCTGGATTATGCTGGAAGATCATAAAATCACAGAATCACAAAATGGCCTGGGTTGCAAAGGAGCACAATGCTCATCCAGCTCCAACCCCCTGCTGTGTGCAGGTCACCAACCAGCAGCCCAGGCTGCCCAGAGCCACATCCAGCCTGGCCTTGAATGCCTGCAGGGATGGGGCATCCACAGCCTCCTTGGGCAACCTGTGCCAGTGCCTCACCACCCTCTGGGTGGAAATGCACTTTTACACTGGGATCAATATATCAGTGACTCTTTGGGTGCAAACACATTCATTGGGTGTGCTTAATCCTATAAATCCTGACTGTAGGTACATTCAGGTTAGTCCTTTTTTATCCAAAAGGAAGGGACTTTGGGCAAAGCCTGGAAAAGACTGAATACATCCCTGTTAACATCTGCAACGTAGGTATGGGTTTTAGGCATTCTGACATCAGATCACTTCCCTTTGTTCCTGTGTGGATATACGTTGTTGATAAAACACATTCTGACACACAGTGTTACGTCCTGAGAAAAGGAAAATGGACTGAAGATGTTGGTAATCCTATTTAATTTAAATAAAGCTTCTCCTATGCCAAGCACCATGCCTGTGATTTTCTCACTGCTGTTAAACTTTGTCCTTTCAGAGACATGCAGCAGGGAGATCCATGCTGCTCTATGGGCTTTACAATTTCCTTGCTGTGTTCTTCAAAATGGGGATTTTTTTCCCACCAGCAACTGTTAGCATTTTTCCATATTGTGTTTTCAGTCTTTTCTTATGGCACTGCAGTCTGTGCTAAACAGATGACCTCTTTTGCCTAATGCCGCCAAGATGTTTGGGCTTGTAATTCCACTTGTTCATAAAGTCACAACAAAGTTATGTTCTATGGACATTGATGAAGGAAATGGGGCAAAGCCAGCAGTGTCCTGGCCACGGCTGGGGTCTGCCCAGCTCCACAGCAGCAGTTCTGGCTGAGTGTGTGAAGGGCTGCCTTCCCCCAATTAAGCTGGTTTGCATGATTGTTTGTTTGTTTGTTTGCAGGAGAGGTGGTGGGTTTTGGTTTTAGCAATATCTTGCCAGGAGGACACAGAACTCACTAGCTTGATGTGTAATTGGAAGTGAGAGCTTTCTAAAAGATAATGAAGAAATAGAATATAATTAAGATGCACCAAGCAGGGCTCCTCTGGCACTCCCTCCTGTTACATGTAAGCACTGCACTGTGCTGAACATGAAGGCAGTGACTTTGTAACATAACATTTTGCCCTCTTTATGGCTCATATCTGGGGCTTTTCCTTCCAGGTAATGTGAATAGTCAGTGTAAATGCCTCAGCCTTCTCCACTGTACAGCTCTGGGAAGATCCTGGGGTGCCTCCTCCTCTCCTTTACTGTGATGTGCACTTGGAAGGGACCTCTGGAGGCCATCTCCTCCAACCATCCTGCACAAGCAGGGCCACATAGAGAATCATACAATCATTGAATGGCCTGGGCTGAAACGTACCACAGTGATCATCTAGTTCCAACCCTCTGCTATGTGCAAGGTCACCAACCACAAGCTGCTTGTCCAGGACCATGTTCAGTATCCTTTGGACACCTCCAAGGATGGCAAATCCAAAGCACACAGCCTGCAGTATCACCTTTTCCAAGCATAATAACAAATAATTTGGTAGTCATAAAGTGAAAGATCCTTCCCACCAGCCTGACCAGCATGCATGTGGACGGCCATGGCTGCCCAGGATGCTCCACTGGGCTTCTGCTCTTCTTATCGGTGGGGTATGACCTTACAGACAGACGTGTCTCGAGGCAGAGGTTATCTAAATGCACTGCACATCATTTGGGCTTGACACTTCCAACACTGTACTCTGAGAACAGCTAACAGTCAGAAGTACAGGGATGACTTTTATAATTCAAAGTGACCCAAATCGTTAGGATCTCTTTTACCAGCAGTCATCAATTCTCAGAGAAAGTTCCAACAGTTTCCTCCTGCTGGCTATAAAACAACTGCACAAAAGGGCTTGCTAAGGGGGAGGGGGGGGGGGAGATATTTCATGCTTCTGAAGTTTTCTCACACTCTTGAGATCCTGAAAATAATATGTGCTCTCCATATTTCTCACCGCAAATGACAGCAGAAACTCATTAACTCATCTCATAAAGAAATACAGGTGGAAATTATATTCATTCCTCCTGCCTTTTGCTCAGCGAGATGATGTGATGCAGGAGAGTGGAATAACTCTTGAAATCTGAGGTACGTCTCGTTGTATTTATGTTTTACTGACACAACTCAAGTCTCTCAGCTGTGTTTCCCTTGCTGCTATGCCCACAGCAGTGCCTAGATGCTGCAATTGAGAACAATTGTGTCAACATCTTATGGCAGTGCCTTTCTTTTGAGAGACCTGGATGGTTATCCCTTGCCCAGGTGGGTATCAGTGAAACCGAGAATGAGGAGACAGGGAGGAAAGAGTAAAACGAGTGTCCTGAAAACAGGGATAAAAGAGGAAAATATAGCACTGGGATGGGAGTAGAGAAGAGGCAATGAGAAGAATACCCCTAAAGCATCTGGCTGTGTTTAAAAAAAAATAATAAAAAAAAAAGCAAGTCAGCCAAAGGCTGATTACTGGCTGTGGTATTAGGGTGGTCCCAATAGGAATGTAACATCTTCATCTTGATGTATTTTGGTGGAAGAAAAATTATCCGGCAGCAGGGATTGAATTCTTCACAGGGTAAGCATGTCGTGAAGGCCTCTTAATGAAAGAGACTGGAAAACAAAGAAGCTCTGAAGAAAATACAAATACTTAATGAGGAGCTGACTCCTTCTGCCCTGAAAATTAAGGAAGAGACAGTGGAGTCGAGAGGGCTGTCACTATAAATGAGGCAGTAATGTCATTAGCTGGCACCTCCGGGGCTTCAGGAAGACACTCTCAAGATAATACGCTGTTAATTAACTTTCCTTGTCCCCAGAGGATCTTCAACGTCCAGTTGCTTTCAGATCTACCTGAACTGAGAAGCGAGTTCAATTCTTTCCCCAGCTGAGATGTCTCAAAAGGGAGAGCCGGGGCAGGCAGCAGACCCTGTTTGTCTCCAGCAGTACAACCACTAGGAAGACATTAAGGGATTTGGAGAGGGTACAGACCAAGAAATTAGCCTCAGTTTTTTATTCATGTTCCTTTGGGAACGTAACTACGTGAGATGAGTGCTGAGCATGGAGCCCTTACGTCACAGGGATCCACGGTGCCACTTTGCTTTGTTTTTGCAAACCATATTTTGTTTTGCTGTATGCCACCCAAAAAAAGCCATGTTTGGCATGACTTCTCAGGAAGCTTTGGGCTTCCTGTGCTTTGGGCCGAGTTCATCTCAACAGCAGAATCGTGCTGTTGGATGGGAGCAGAAGCTAACCGAGGTAAGGCATTCCCTCTGCACAGCTTCTTGTCTTAAAATAAATACTGCCCTTGAAAGCATCCCATTGCCACTGATGAAGCGATGCTTCATTGAGTTATCTCCATGAACACACGCCAGTAATTGCTGTGGATAAATTACATTCGCCAAAGACTTCTAACGGCCATGCTTGGAGTTAAATTAGCTCCCTGAGTTTGCATTGTTAATTAAGCTCAGCACTGCCCTTCCGTGTATGTCGCTTTCCTTAATAGCCTGTGCTATCTCCAAAGGGTAAATTATTGCCTCTCTGTTCATGTGCTGTTTTGATGGAGCACGGTATAGTTTGCACTTATTCTACACAAGGATGCTAAGTTGTATGCATCTTAAGCAAACACTGCTATTTCAGTGAAGTTAAAACTGTATCTACATTGGAAAACAGGCACTAACCACCCATTCCACTGCTTCTTTTGTAGCATATATGCCACAGGGAAACAGCATGGCTGTACCTATTCCTTGCAGTAGGATACAAAGAGTGAAGTAAAACTTTCTTTTACAAATATCAGACACTGTAGCTTCCTCTGCTTCCTAGCCTTGAGAAATCTCAAATCCTTACATTGTAAGACCTCTTTTTTTTTTTTTTTTTTTTTTTTTTTTTTTAAGTGACTTCATATTCTTTGTAAGATTTGTCCCTAAAACTTCAATTGCAATCTTCTAAGCAATGGGGGGAACCTCGTGCTGTTCTGCTCCAGCTGTCCTCTATCAGCCCATTCCCCAGCCCATCCTCCTCCTGCCCACACCTGTGAGCAGGCAGTTACCCTCAATCATGTGTTTGTGCCAACTGGAAGCTTTCTTATTAATAAAAGTGAAGCTAACTACACTCATGGAACTGCAGGAACAGAATGCAGTGAGGACGATTGGTTAGAAAGGAAAAAAGAAGTAAATTAAGAAGAGAGCTGAAACTGGCAGGCATCAGCAATAAACCAAACCCTGGGCAAATTGAAGAAGAGTGGTACCAGGCATTTATAGGAGTAAAAGCCATTCTTAATCCTTGCAGAGCTGGAGCCTGCACAATTGTTGTGCAGCATACATCAATGCAGAGATTTATTCTTAAATAAATTGAACTCCAAAGACAAATTCATTTGAACTTTATCCACGTTGTTTTAACACATGTGTGCATGGCAGGCTTATAAATGACCTGCAGCACCACTAGTTCAAGCACAGATGAGCACCAAGTTCTCCAAACTGGATACTGTCACCTCCACTGCTTTCATAAAGCTTACTTTTATTTGTTAGGCTACTGTTGCTGGCTGAGTTCTGGAGTAATTGTTACAAACCCAAATATGTGAATTAGGACTCAGGTCTAAAAGTAAGTCTTAAGCTCAGGGCCAGCTGTGATTCATTGCAATTTGTTTTTTTCCCTGCAACCTGTGCTCATCCCACTACTATTGATGAGCCACCCACCTGCCACGAGAGAGGCTCCAGTTCCCCATTTCCCCCAAACCCAATGCTGCCAATCAAGCACTAATTGGTGTTAATGATCAGCCTGTGCTGGCTGCTGTCTGGGTTGGCTGCTTTGGGGGATGGTAATGGGGTCTCTGTGATGGAGTTCCGTGGCCAAACTGTGTTGCTGTGGTGTTGCTGTGGTCTCACCATGTGAATCAGAACCTTTGGGGAAGGTAAGTGTGTCCTGCTGTGTCTGTGCCTTCCTTCTTTGAGAAGGGTAGATAATAGCAGGATGAGGGGAAATGGCTTTAAGTTGGAGAAGGGAAGATTTAGGTTGGATGTCAGGTGGAAGTTCTTT
This sequence comes from Lagopus leucura, assembly GCF_019238085.1. Classification (NCBI taxonomy): domain Eukaryota; kingdom Metazoa; phylum Chordata; class Aves; order Galliformes; family Phasianidae; genus Lagopus; species Lagopus leucura. The sequence continues at coordinate 10,167,792 of NW_024962256.1, forward strand.
ACTGAGAGTAGTGGTTCTGGCACAGGCTGCCCAGAGAGGCTGTGGATGCTCCATCCCTGGAGGTGTTCAAGGTCAGGCTGGATGGGGCCCTGGGCAGCCTGGGCTAGTATTAAATGTGGAGGTTGGTGGCCCTGCATGCAGCAGGAAGTTGGGGCTTCGTGATCATTGAGGTCCCTTAGAACCCAAGCCATACTACGATTCTTCTTTCCTGTATTTGAAAAGCTCTTCTTACAGTGGTAAGACATATAAATGAGTTACAGCTCTTGTCTGAGCAGCTGGGGAGTTTTTGGTGCAGAATAACCGAGGTGTTATGCTCGTGTCAACCTTCAAGAGCTAGGCATGGGAAGAGGTGGTTTTTTTTAGTTTGATGGTTTATGGTGAATTATTTATTTGTGACAGAATCCTGGCAATTGCGTAACTTCTGGAAAATGTGCTGCCATCCCAGTGTTCTCCTGAGCATCCTCATCCCTTCAGAGATGAGAAAATTGCTGTATGGGTTTGGTCTGATGGAAAAGAAGCTGTGCGTGCTGCAGCATCTCAGCACTGCTCACGTGACAGTGAGGAGGATTACATACCTGGAGATGAGTGCCAAGATCTCTTTGTGAGCCTCTAATACCTTTTTGGCAAAGGCACAGTGATAAAATGTTAAGTATTTATGACCCCCTGATTCCCTGTGCTTTTTGTTGGATGTTTTATGGTTTCATATTGCTTATGAAATGCCTGGCGTGTTACAGTAGTTCAGGGCCCTAAAAATTAATTTACTGTGTTTTATTTATTACTGTAGAAACCTTGCAGTCCTGCTATAGCTACCTCCAGAAGGAAGCTGAAATACGTTCTTCTCATGTTCTTAGCTTGGGAGTTTACAGCAGGAAGCCTGTGATGGGACACTGCAGAACTGCCCATGTGTTTCCCAGTGATGCATGCAGACCGTGAGGCTGGGACTTGATTTCAGGCTCCAGGTCTGCTCCTGCTGTATGGGGACAACTTAATTTGTTCTCTGGGCTTTTAATGAATGCTAATAATGCTGCAGCCTACCCGTGAGTAATTCTGTACATCAGTTTCCGCTGCCTTAGGAATAAATCAGAATTGTGTTATTTCCTTGCAGAAGTACTTTTGGGAGGCAGGATCAGAGCAGCATGAATATGGAATAGTCAAATAGAGTATAATACAGCACCCATTGGGCAATTGGTGTCTGGCTGTAAAGCACTGAACTCCTTTAATTTCCACTGACTGCGAGGGAAGGCGATCCATCATCTGTCTGCTTGTGGAAAAAGGTTGCTCTGCTGCTTTGAAAGACAGTGCTGGAAGCTGCTCTTTGTGAGGGAGCTGAATTTCTGGTGTTCTCTACATGGTTTCCATCACATTTCTTACTGCTGACTGATCACAGCTGGGCAGTGCTACTTTTTCCCAGACAGAATTGACTTACACTGCTTCTGTGCTGTTAACTGGTGGGAGAGCCTTTAACATTACCTGTACTAGTAGTAGGCTTTCATAGCTTCTTCTAAGTCTTAAGCTTTGGGATTAGTGTTGTCCCACTCAAGCCAAGGGCTTCATTTTGCCTGTATCTCCTCTAGAATCCACAGTTCAGGTTGCTCAGAAGTCCTGACTTTGGAGTACTGCAATGACTGCCCTCAGGAGTGTGCACTGCTATCTAGACCAATAGACTACACACATCAATTTCTTGTTTCCTTGGTTTTCATTTTTGCATAAATACACTGAAACTTAACACTAATAAGGAAATTTAAAAAAAAAAAATCAAAAGGAAAATTAAGTTGCCTGGCATTGTTGGAAAATCTCTCATTGGGATGCTGTAAGGCTCCATTTTAATGGGTTGCTCCTTGTGCTTGGACAAGCTTTTACTCTTGCCCCTCACGGTTCTGATTTTAAAAGAAGGCATCTTAGGCACAATTTATGCCTTGCTTATTTAAACTATAAACCCTGAGCAAATGCCAACCTGCTGTCGTGGTGGAAGCGATGTGTCAAAGTAGACATTGTCACCAATTGTACGGAAGAGTCAGTGCACCATCCATTGCAGAGCCTCAAGCAATGTCCTGCCCCTCCAACACATCACTAAGCTGGAAAACTTCAGGTGAGATCCTGACAGCTCTTCTCACCCCGGGGTTCTCCAGAATGATGTAAAGCCTGCAATCCATCCTGCCTGACGTATCCCAGTGTTTGATTAAAGGTGTCCTGCAGCACTATTTCATGGCTCCTATTGATCACACAGTGTAAACAGTTCTGTTTCCTCCTCTTTTCAGAGTAAGGTGCTGTGATTAAGTTGCACTTATGTCAGTGTAAGCAAGTACTGGCGCTTGCTTCTTGCAGTTTAAAGCAAACAGGCTACAAAAGGCCCCTTGGGCACTCAATATCCTTCCCAAACGGCCCTCGGCAGGCAGGTTTGGCTGTGCCAAATGCTATTTAAGCACCTTTGTGTTAGTTCTGCTCTTCAGGCACTCAGCTACAGAGTGCCCTACCTGCATGGCATGCTGTGTCTGTGCCCCAGATCTGCCCTCCCTCCTGCCTTGCTTTGTTTCTGCAGTTCTTACAGTTATGTGGTCACTTCAAGCAGTAACTCGTAGGGTGCAGATCAATCAAAGCACTGATAAATGACTGTCATAAAGGAGCTATTTAATTTACCTCAAACACAGAGGCTTTTGCTGTCTTCTGGTTTTCCTATTTCCTTAGAAACAAATAGAGCTGGGGACTTTGGAACTGATTAGAAAAACACAGAGTGTTTCTGATTGTCCACCTGAATTGAGAGCATTGATTCTGAGTTCAGGACTTTCCCTGATTATCAGAACATAGCAATGGCCAGAAATCTTTTTGTTTGATCTTTTAATTCAGCTGTTAAGGTGAGTTTTGGAAGAGGAGAGGATAATTACTCCTTTGGTAACAGAAGCTAATCTGGGGGAAGAGACATGAGAAAATGAGTTTAAAACAGATATTTATTAATATAATTTTTTAAATTCCCATTTTGGAAGCATATCTTCTTATTTCTATAAAGCTTACGCTCTGGGGTTGCTGTCTCCTTGCAGAGTTTGGGTTTGTCCATGTCCCCAGGCTTTATCTGATAGGTGCAGAGCTGAGGACAGGCAGTGGTCTATGTATGCTACTGGGCTGTGACAGAAGCATCGTTCTCATTTCTCACCTGGGGAAAAAACTAACCAACATAGCCATGATGTGATGTAGAACAGAACTAGTTAAAGCCAGAGTGAATGTGAAAATGAGTCATGTTTAAATGATTCCCAGTTTCAAAGGCTTGCATGGAGTGCTGGATGTGCTGGGGCGCAGCTCCATGGCTGCCCACGTGTCTCTATGGAGCTGTTGTAATGATGCTGCAGGGATCTGTAACGTGCCAAGCACTTCCCCACATGGGGCACTACATCAGGAACTGGCTTCAGCAGTTTGTGCTACACTGAAAATACCAGGTCTTGCTAAAGAAGTCTGGGGGATGTTGAGAACTTCCCAAAGCTGCAGCTCTAGGCGTTTGGCTAACTGCAACAGATGCTTTTAGAATCCAATACTAAGAGAACTGACCTTTGTCTTAGGGACATGCAGACATCTGTGGTACGCTGGAAAGTTAGTGGCAGGCAGGGCTGGTCAGCAAAAGCAGACCTTGCTCCTGCAGAGGTGTACCCCCACACCTTGCTGTGATCCCACGCAGGCAGAGCGGTCCCAAAAAGTCAGTACTGTGCTGCACAGTCAGCACTTTGTTGTGTGTGTTTGCAACGCTGTTTGCTGTGTCTCTCGGTCTAACGAAAGATTTGGACTGGGCTCTATTTCTGTTATGAAATCTTCTTTTTAAAAGTGGCTGAGATCTGCACCCAGGTTTGAGGTTAGAAGCACTCAGCTCTGCTGTCTTTGCGGGTCGCTCAGCCTCACGCAGCTCAATTATCTGTCACTGAACGAGAGGAGCAGCCTTTAGGATCTGAAGTCACATAATCGCTGCAAAAACCTGTGGGGAGAAACTAAATACCTTGGGAATAGCTGCTGCTGTGCAGCTCAGTGTGCTGGGAAGTGTCTGGGAGAGGTGTCACTGGGAAGATTAAGGGGAAGTCACCCGAGGGGAAATACCTGTGGCTCTTAAAATGTTTTCTTTTCTAGCAGAAAATACATTTGTCTGAACGTTTCCCACGTGGGCTGAAAAATGAGTTTCTGCACAGAGAGTATAATTTCATACCTGGCACCAGAAGGTGAAATGCACATTAGGAATGGGAAGGGAAGCTTCTGATCTGAGAGCTGTGCTTCATAAATCCCTGTGTTTTAACCTTGTGAGTCTTTCGCTCCATCCAGCACTGTTTCAAGAACTTCTACTTGTTTTCTTGTTTCCCCTGTTTTTGTTTTTTTCCCATGAAATGCTGTTGTACCTATGCCAGCTTGCAGTGTTATTTCCTTGTCACCACGGGAACATCCAAACAGCAGTGCTGATCTCAGGGAAGTAGAGAAGAGGTTGCATGCTACAATGAAGCCCTTATATTTTATTTCTGTCACTTGGAGATCACCCAAGGACAAGGCCCAACTCCCACCCGCAGAGCCAAAGAATAACACTAAGAATTGCTATGGCCAAATTTTCATCTCAGAGCAGAAGTGTCTGTGCTGCTGTACCCTGCTTTCCCAGTCCTTGTAGTTCATATCCAGTGGTTGCGTTAGTGGATGGATGTCCAGAAGGATATTTCTGCCTGGTAGGCTCTAACCATGTGAGCTATGGTCACTCCATGCTTAGACACCATTACTGTGGTCCCAACCTCTGCTCTGCTTCAGGGAAAAGGACTCTATTCTCCTTTACAATGTCAACTTGAACGTCCATGTCCAATCCTTCCAAATATGACTTCGTTCCCAGCTCCTTCTAGCTTCTTACTTTGGTATCCCCTCGATCTCCATCCCTTCCTTGTGCTGACAGACAGAACTGCCTCTCTTAGCTTGAAATCTCTTCCCAAAACCACAGCCAACCTCGCTGTTCCCTGACCGAGAAGCAGCCTTCTCCAGCCTCACAGATTTCTTCTATTCTGGACTCCTAATCTTAAAACAGCTAGTTAGTTTACTTTCCTCAGCTGCCTGAAGAATTGCAAATGCCTAAAGAATTGCATCTCTTCTATTCCAGAATCTACATTTCTCTTGCAAACCACTTCAGTTCCTGACTTCCTAGCAGAGTTCTTTCTCCAGTCATTTTCCTATCTAATTAATCCTTTGCCAGTTTGAGTTAACAACCCAGTAATTAGCAGCTCACTGGTGCCACCGGAGGTCAAAGGAACAACCTTATCTGTTTAAAAAGCCCCGTTTTAAACACTGTTCCTTCACACAGCTGAGTTGCACGCTTTCCTTGTCTTGCTTTTTTCCACAACCGTTTTTGTTTGCTCCCATTTTCTAATTTTATCAGCAATGATGAGTAAATAGGATGGAAAACCTTACTATTTTTCCTGCAGTCTTTGTGCCTTCTTAGCTGGGAGGGAGACAGCTGTGCGTGTACTTGACTAGGGAAAAGCTGGGTTATGGTTCAAGAAGGGCCTCAACTTTGTGGCTCTGGGCAGCCTGGTCTGGTGGTTGGTGACCCTGCACACAGCAGGGGGGTTGAAACTAGATGATCATCGTGGTCTTTTTCAACTCAGGCCATTCTGTGATCCAGGGGAAAGAGAAGTGGCTAAATCTCAAAGGCAGTGTGAGCGGGGAGGAGGATGTTTGCTTTGCTTGAGTACTTGAAATAAATGCATTGGGAGGGCTTCAGAAATAGATTGGTCAAAAAAACCCACAACCATAACCTATGACCCCAGCTCCTCCATGTTGTATTGTCCTTTATGCGTGCATTTACTCTCACTTCTAACTAACAAATATTCTTACATCAGTACGGTTGGAAATGCTTAGCATACAGAGCTATGCTTTGCTGCCTTCCTGAAAAGTTTGCAGTGAGGGTGTTTTTTTTCCTCTTAAAAGTAGTTATCCAGAAGCATTCTGCTTACAGGGACTGAAATCCAGTAGCAGCTTTCGAAAGCTTTCCATGCAAATTTTTTATTGGACAAATGGTGAACATTAATCAGCAGTAGTAGGTACCTGTCAAGACAAAAGCACTAATGAAGTCTGCATTGCTTTAAGTAGATGAAGACACAATAATCTGAAATTCAAAGGCTTTTCCAAAATACACCCCTGGCTGGAGAGAAGAGCAAAGGAAAGACATAAAGTCTCTGCATCAGTTTGATTTACTGACTGCAGGCACCTTGCACATAGTGTAAATCTCACTGAGATGAGCCATTTACATACTTGGATTAAGCCATTTGGGTTAATTTCATTGGGGGAACTGCTTGCAAACTAAGTAGATCTCTTGAGCACCATGTTGGCTTGCTGAGCCATTTTTGTTAATGAAGTTTTTGTTTGTAGAGATTTGACAAGTCCAAGACAGAGCATCAAATACAAAAAATCAAATTGAAGTGTTAACTGCATAAACAAAGGCCAAAACCCAGACCTGAATGATTGATAATGCAAACTACTTTTAGATACGTACACTGTTGCAAATATACGTGTCTGCATCCAGCTCACCTACTTTTGAATTGAAGGCTGTTTCAAACCCCTGACAGTAATAAGAATTATACTGTAGTCCAGATGTTGGGCTTGGTTCTCCAGGGTGGTTCCATGTTAGCATGGGAGGTCTGGTTTGCTTGTTTCTGCCAGTGACTGCTGAGGAGGCCATGGCAGACACTGACTCAGTGGGTATTTTAATAAGCTGATTTTGCAGTGCAGAGCATGAGCGTATTTTTGTAAGAAGCTGAATAATGTAACTGGCTGGATAACTACAAATCCAAGGAAACTCTTCAGGCAACCAAGGGTTGTCCAAGAGCAAGCGATTACTGAGTCCCTTAAATATACAAAGGTCTTGGGCAAAGATCAAGTCTAGATCATGGGCTCAACCACGATCACAGAACATCCTGAGTTGGAAGGGCCCCATACGGAGCAATGAGTCCAACTCCTGGCTCCACACAGGACCGCCCTCATTCTGGCTCATGTACCAGAAACTGGGACCCAGAATCACTGCACCTGTCTTTAGGACTGAGCTCTTACCATCATCCACTTCACCAAGGTGGGTGGTTTCCTCCTATACCTGCAGAGACTGGACAGGCTGGAGAGACCGAGTCAAGAGTAGAAATGGAAAAAGGTAAAATGTATCCCCACCCTCAATGGCTGGCACAGAGCTGCCTGGCTGGGATCGAGGAAACCCACCTCCCACTGAGCTCAAAAGCTGAGGTATGATGGAGAGTTCAGTAAAAAGAGATCGTATGTTGGAGCAGTGGAAAGAAGTAAGCTATTCTTCCCCATAGGAACACTGCTTGGGCCTTTGCAAGGAAGCCACCTTCCCTGGGCAGACTGCAGATGTCAATCATGATACCTGAGGCAACAGCAGAGCACAACTGTTGGCACAAAATGCGGCTTTGCTGTCATTGTAGAGAAGCTCTGGCTTTCCTTCTGATCGTAATGGCATTACAGGTGTCTTGCTTTTGAGTTAGGGCAGGATGGGAGCACTGGAGAGTGTAGTAAGAAAGAAAAGGAGAGCCTATAGGTTAATGAAGCTTCAAATCCTTGTTACAGCCTCTGGCACTGCATAGTTAAAATACTTCATCCATCCTTTGCGAGCAGAGCTCTGCTGGGCAGCACTTTCTGCAAGGATCCTCAAGTCTTGACCTTCTGGCATTCCTCTGTGCTTCTGCTCCCTTCTTTAATTTCCTGTGCTCCTTCACCTCTTCTCCAGACCCCAGTGACCTTTGTGATCTCTTTATTCTTTGTTTCACATCACTTCTCTTGCATTCATCACAGATTCCTGTAGGCAGAGAGGTACCTGAAGCATCCATCCATCGGCGAACGTTGTAATAGCTTTGGGGCTGTTCTGTTTTTTGGCCTGTCTGTAGAAAATGCAGTCAGTACAGGTGTCAGACTTGCAGCAGTGCTGGATGTGTGGGAAGTGACGCAGGAAGTGTTGTGCAATAGAAATGCAGTGAGGTATATATGTATATTAGTTTGGAATTCCAGGAAAATCCATCTTTAAAAAAAAAAAAAATACAGCTGTGGGAGTTGCATGGCATTTATTAGTTCATCAACTTGTTGGTAGTGTTCCTTCATGCTTCCTATAGCATATTGTTCATAGTATCTTTGCCATATCCTGCCTGAAGACAGTGACTTCTTAGAAGTGGCTCTTGTTTCAATGGTGAGTCTCTCCCTGTGTGATCCCCTCTCTGCTAAGCACCTGCTGGGGGGCTTTTACTGCTCCCAGGGAAGAGATCACTGCCCCATCCTGACACTGACAAATGGAACCCTTTCATTTGTTACACTTTCAAACTAAGGCTGGCCTGCCATTTCTATGAAGGAATGCACTGGCTTCAATATCCACCTCTAAAAAGGATTTGGGGCAGCAGTGGCCCTCTGGGCAAATTCCCTGCCATTGATCAGCAAAGCAACTGACAGCAGGAGAAGAAGAGGAAGAGGAGGAGGAGGACCCAAGCTGCACCACCCAGCCATGTGCAAGGACATGAGATGCAGCCCTTGTTTATTGCTGTGTCTCGGTTCAGTGTGCAATGGAAGACAGTTCACAAATGCTCTGACAGTTGTAGGCTGTTTTTGCCAGCTGTAGTAGAATTGGTTCCACAAAATATGTCTGGCTAAAAGGTGGCTTTACTTCCCAACTAGCAGGCAGCAGTTCAGTGCAGTTGTAGGTGTCTGCCATGGCTGGCACCTTGCTGTCCTCTTGGAGAAAATTGGGCTCTTTCAATTACTTTGGTTACTTACATCTGTGCAATCAATTAAACAAAACTCCAGGGCTTATTCTTTCAAGCCCATGCCACGGAGTGTTACTTGCAGTAAGTAACAGCATCCTTCTTTCTGTATTGAGGATGAAGAGTGGTATCTACAGGAAAAAGTCAGCACCCAGTTCTCTCCTTTTTCTTACTAAAGGAGTTTTGAGTAACAAAAATTGCAGCCCAGTCCAGCTCTTTCATACCTCAGTTTCTTTAACACTCTGCTCTGATAAAGAACTGATTGATCCTCACATGTCCTTTCTTATCAGCCTTCCCTGGCACTGGTCGTGCTGCTCAGCCATGTGCTGCCTAAAAGCACTTTCAACCATCATAGAAAAACTTCCCAAGCCTAACCGAGAGCCTCTTTGGTTTCAGTTATAGAAATAATTTCCAGATTGGAAATATTCACCCTCTGACTGCAGCAAAATAATTTGAATGCACACCTGCTTGCAGGACCCTTTGATTTCTGTGGGCATATCTCATTCATTGTCTCATATTGAAGCTAGAGGCTCTATTAAAATCCAATATACTGTGCAACAGTATCTGCAGGGACTGTTGTGGTATTGGTAACAAGAGGCTGCAAACTGCATTTAAAACTTAACAGGTATACACATTTAGGCTTTGTTTTGGATGACATCTTCTTGTGTTGTTATTTCTCTATTCTTCCATGGTATACTTATTTGCAACCTGGTGTAGGGAACCTGCTTTGGAAGGGGGCTTGGACTCGATGATCTCTGGAGGTCCCTTCCAACCCCTACAATTCTGTGATTTCTGTTGGAGGAATGGGTTGGAACAGGTTGCCCAAGGAGGTTGTGGATGCCCCATCCCTGCAGGCATTCAAGGCCAGGCTGGATGTGGCTCTGGGCAGCCTGGGCTGCTGGTTGGTGACCTGCACACAGCAGGGGGTTGGAGCTGGATGAGCATTGTGCTCCTTTTCAACCCAGGCCATTCTGTGATTCTATGACTAAATGTGCCTTATTTTGAAGGAACTTGGGTCACTGGAGCATGGTGCCAGGAGTAGGGGCAGCGGGGTGAGGGGAAGGATGGGGGTGAGTCACCTCCAAGATGGTATCAGGTACTAAAGGCTGATGCTCTGAAACGGCCCCTAATGGTGTTCCATTGCTCACAAAAGACAAATGAAGATGGATGAATATGTATTGTCAGTTTTCTTCTCATCAGCCTCTACAGCTATGTTGCAGGTAAAATGTCATGCCAGGAAAATGGTAATTTATGGCCTGAGCAACATTTATCAATTAAAGTGTTACTTGAGAGGTGTGTTTTGCCAGGCTGCTCTGCCTTGACTGATGTTACTGGGCAGCACTTTTATCCCTGTGCATGCTTAGTGTGGCTTCTGCTTTGTTCCCCCTTGCTGGCTGGGGGCTTGCTCACACCATCAGATGCAGCAGATAACCCATCCCTAGAGGAGCTCAAGGCCAGGTTGGATGGGGCCCTGGGCAGCCTGGTCCAGTACTAGATATGATATCTACACAGAGGTGTCTAATGCTTAGTGTTTAGATGACTTTAATGTAGGAATTCGTTTAGTGCCTTCCCCCCTTCTCTTCCTCCCTTCAGCAACCTCCTTTAAAGAGGAGAGAACGTGGATTAGAGACTCCAGAGCAGTTGTTGCTTCAACCATTAAGTTCTCCAGTTCTCTCGTGCGTGTTCTGAAGTGGGGGGGGGGGGGA